>NW_020312425.1:0-258156 GCF_002999335.1 Cyclospora cayetanensis | reverse complement strand
CATACATGTACCTACATACACATACATGTACCTACATACACATACATGTACCTACATACACATACATGTACCTACATACACATACATGTACCTACATACACATACATGTACCTACATACACATACATGTACCTACATACACATACATATACCCACATACACATACATGTACCCACATACACATACATGTACCTACATACACATACATATACCTACATACACATACATGTACCTACATACACATACATGTACCTACATACACATACATGTACCTACATACACATACATGTACCTACATACACACACACGGGTGAGAACGCCACGGAGTGCAGCTCCCCTAGCAGCAGGCTTGCTAGCTACGTGGCACTTTAAGATATGATGTAGGGCTAGAGTTTTGCTGTGCAGGATTTTGTCCACAATCCGTAAGGCTTCGCCCTTACTTTTGTAGCTGCGCATCCTTATCAGCAACGATCTTCTCAAAGTGTTGCCGCTGGCGTCTGAGTTCCTCCTCCAGCTGCAGGCGTTCTCTGCTCGCCTTAGCCTCCTGCACGCCACAACGCAGCAGCGTCGATACAAAGCGGCCACAGCCATGAAATACGCAGAACGAAAAGACACACGACCTTCTCTTGCTCAGCTGAAAAAACGTCCACAGGTTTCTGGAAGTCGCCCAACCCCCGCCTGCTGCATGTGGGAGGGCTAGAGAGGGAGCTTTCTCACCGCACAGATCACCAGCTCGTGCAAGTCTTGCAGCTCTTTGGCCATTGCTGAAGCTTCCTGCTGCCCCTTTTGCACTTGCTGCTGTTCCTCCTCCTCTGTGTTACGGCCGACACCACACAGCGGCAAGCCCTCCTGCCGCTGCTGCTGCTGCCGCAGCTGCTGCTCTGCCTCTGCGAGCGCAGCGGATGCTAGGCGGGATCGCATCTCCAGTTCCTCCTGCAGCAGCACGCAGCACCCTTCACTTGTGCAACAGCAAAATGTGAGACTTCGCCAAAGTGGGGGTCGGAAGACTGCCACTACAGCGATCCAGGCGAAAGCAAGAGCAACCGGGGTGCCACGCTCTTACTTGCAAGAGCGAGTTGTCATGCTCAGTCGTTTCCAGCCGCAGCCGCTGCTGCCGGAAGATCTGCTGCAGCAGCTGCAATTCGTCCTGCTTCGAAGAGAGGAGGAACTCCAGTCGCTGCACCTGCTCCTGGACCTGATGGTGCTTCTCGTCTTCGTGCTTCTGCTGCTGCTGGAAGTGCTCCTGCTGTTTCCGCAGTTGCTGCATCCACATCACCCAATGCGCCTTATGGAGGAAGTGAGCAAACGCAAACGGCAGGAAAAAGAGGCACACACGAGGCACAGACAAGAGAGAAGAGAAGGCAAAACCAAAAAGCCCTTGCCTGGCTCAGTTGCACGTTCTCTGCTTCATAACCCCGCCGAATTCTGTCAAGACACTCCAGCTCTTGCTGCAGAATCGATACTTGCTTCTGGAGCTGCTCTTCGGTGCTCTTGCCGCTTGCTCCTGCGCTGCCTAGCCCTTGCTGGTGCTGCACTTGGCCTGCAGAATAGCAGCCACATGCCATCCTAATCAGCAGGCATGTGCTTCCCTTTTTGCAGCAACGAGGAGGAACGGCAGCCTGCAAGAGACGCCAACGCAGCTACACATGCAGGAGGCGCAGCGCATCTCACTTGCGTGGCAGCAGTCTTCTTCGCCCAGTATCTTCTCTTCTAGCAGAGCTTTCTCTGTGCGCAGTTCCAGCAACGTTTGCTGCTGCTGTTGCAGCACGGCCTCTTGCTGCTCCAGAAGCACTTGTTGCTGCTGCATCTGCTGCACAAGCTGCGCCTGCTCCTTCTTGTAGCTCTCTAGCTGCTGCTCAACAGACGTTTGCTGCTCACTCTGCGAACTGAGCTGCTCTTTGCTTTCATCACTGCTTTCGCTACTGTTACTGCCACAGCTGCTGCTGCGGCGACAGCTAGAACTCTTGCTCTGGCGCTGTCTGCGCTGTATCCTTGCCACCATCCGCAGTTCCCTATGGAGCCGCAGCTTGCGCTCGCGTTGCAGCAGCACCTGCTGCTGGTGCTGCTGCTGCTCCTGCTGATCCTGTAGCAGCGCCTGCTGCTGCTGCTGCTGCTGCAGTTGTTGCTGCAGCATGCTGAAGTGTTCCTGCTGCTGCGCTGCAACGCCCTTCAGCTGCATGCGTTCCTTCGTGAGGAGCTCCTGCTGCTGCGTAAGCTCTGCATCCAGCAGGTGCAGCTGCTGCTCCTGCTTCTGCAGCAGCTGGTGCTGCTGCTGCAGCTCTTCCTGCTGTTGCCTTAGGTGCTCCTGCTGCTGGTGCTGCATCTCCTGATACCGTTTGTCCTCCTTATGAAGCGCCTCCAGCTGCTGCTCTACGCGTTGCCGTCCGTCATGCAACTTCTGCTCTTCGTGCTGCTGCTTTAGTTGCTGCTCTAGCAGCTTTTGCTGCTGCAGCTGCTGATCCCTCTGCTGCTGCTGCAGCTGTTGCAGCAGCTGCTGCAGCTCTTCCTTTTGCCTCTGGAGCTGTTGTTGCTGCTCCTCCTGCTTCTGCAGCAGCTGCTGCAGCTCTTCCTTCTGCCTCTGGAGCTGTTGTTGCTGCTCCTCCTGCTTCTCCAGCAGCTGCTGCTCTCGCTCCTGCAGCAAAGCCTCCTTGCGCACCAGATCCTCGTCATCGACTAGCTCAACGATATCCTTCTCGTCACTGTAGCTGCCCTTCAGCTGCTGCAGCGTCTCCTTGCTCAGCGCTCGTTCCCTCTGCTGCAGCTCCCGTTCTTTAGCCCGAAGAACCTCCTGCTGCTGCTGCTGCTGCTGCTGCTGCTGATCCAGGATGCGTTCCTTCTGCTGCAGGAGGCGAGCACGCAGCTCTGTATCCATGCGCCTTTCGTGCGATTGCTGATCTGTCAACTGCTGCTTCTGCTGCTCGCGTTCCAGTTTTCGCTGCAGCTCTTGCACCTGAAGCTCATGGTTCTGTTGCACTTCCAGTATGCGCTGCTGCTGCTCGTTCAGCTGCTGCTGCTGCTCTGTAATTTGCTCCCTCTGGTCTTCTATGAGCTGCTGCTGCGCCTCAACGAGCTGATTCTGCTGCTCTATCTGCTGTTGCTGCTGCTGCAGCTGCATCTGCAGCTCCTCGAGCTGCACTTCCTGCCGCCTCACCTGTTGCTGCTGCTCCTTCAGCTGCTCCTGTAGCCCGATCTCGCTCTCAGCCGCTTGCTGCTCCTTCGTGGAAGCCTGTTCTTGCAGCTCTCGTAGCTTCTGCTGCAGCGCTTCCTGCTGGTGGTGCTGCTGCTCCCGTTCCTCCCTGTGCTGCTCGAGCTGCTTCTGTTGCTGCCACACCTGCTGCTGCAAGTCATGCGTTGCAGCTTCCGCGCGAAGCATGGCATTCTGAAGCGCTGCATGGTCTAGGGACTGCTGCTCCTGTTGTTTGTGCGCTGCAGCGAGCTGCTGCTCAAGCTCCTTCTGCTGCCGCTGCTGCTGCTGCTGCTCTGCGGCGAAGGCGCAATCCCGCTGCTCCATCTGTCTCAGCAGCTCCTCCTTCTCCAGCCTCAAGGCCTCTAACTGCTGCTGCTGCTGCTGCTGCTCCTGCTGCAGCAGCTGCTGCTGCTGCCGGAGCTCCAAGTGCAGTTCGTAGGCTTCTTGCAGCTGCAGATACTCCGAATCCGGCTGGCTGTCGCTTGTATCGAGTTCCTCCTGCCGATGCTGCTGCTGTCGCTCATGGCCGTTCATATCATTGCAACTGCGAGCTGCATGCGCAGCGGTAAAAGCCGCTGCACGTCGCGGGGAAGTCTTGAGTTTGCATCCCCATGAAGCTTCGGCTTGCGCTTCGACTTGTGCGTCCGTGGTGCTGGTTTCATAGGTTATCACAGACCGCTCGAGTGGATCTTCACCGCAAGCAGCTCTCTCAGAAGCTGAGACTACATCCAGCACAGGATTTGAGACTGGGGGGAGGCACAAGTCTGGAGGGAAGGATGGGAAAAGCTCAGACGCAGCATCTGCATCCGCCGCCTCCACTTCGTTTGCTGCTGCTGCATCAAATGCTGCAGCACGCTCCTCATCCTCCAGCTCTGAAGAAGGGAGAAGCTCTTCCTGCCTCTTGGACAGGTCGGACGCAAAGTCGCTACTGTTCAGGCTCCTGCTGCAATGAGGCTTGCTGCTCCACAAGGCATTGCTCCGCTGCTTTTGGTGAGTCGGAGTACTGCCACTACTGCCGCTTCCCTCTGAGATGGAGGCACGCCTCCCATTTTCCCTAAAAGGCTGCATGAGTGGCCTGATGGCATTTGTAGCAGCGACACCCCCCTGGCGCCGTTGCTGGCAGTGATTCTTGTCTCAGACACAAAACCGAAGGTGCTGCAGCCTTGAACTGACTGGCAGTAATCACAGAGGGGGGAGCTGCGAAAGGGGCCCCTACCACCAATCTACCCTTTAAAAATCTTTTAGTGGGGGGCCTGGCAGATGCGCATGAGAAATGGCACGGGGGGAGGACGCATCAATGAGCCTGGCTGGGCACTCCGGCCTCTGCAGTTGGTGTTGTGTCGCTTATAGCGCCTTATATTTTGCGTAACAGCAGAGGGAGGGTGCAGGAGGGAGGCAACAGCGAACACGCTCACGCGACGGCCGAATAGCGGAGCCGCTTCCCCCCCCCCCGGGCCGCTTATTTTCCTTTCGATAAATACAGAGGAGAGACGCAAAACGGCTTTTCATGCTATTTATCCTCTGCTTCCATCGTCGAACAGGATCCAACACAACAACCAGCCCCGTCCTACAGTGGTACCTCTGGTGGCTGTGCACCGGCGGCTCCAGCCCCAAGGGGCCTCCGCCTCTCGCCCAGCTGCATCGTCTTCTGTCCTGCGTTTCTTAAAGAAAAAGATCCAGTTTTGCATGCTTCAAACTGTCCAAGACGCCTCTCTAGAGGAAAGACCCATGGGGGAGGCCAGACAGCTGCGCCGGCTCCCCGGCCACAAAACAGGACTTAGCCCCTTCTAAGCTCCATCCATTAGCGTTTAGGCGCATACTGTGTGCCCACACGTACGGTCAAAGTGGGAGAGACAAGCACAGAGACTCAGTCGTTGTTGCACAGTACGTGGGTAGCGTTACGAGGGGCATTCTTACGTTCGTTGAGCACTTACTTGCACGTCTCTGGAGACTCTAATAGGAATGGGTCTCCTACGGAAGCTGCCCCCATGGCTGAGGTGCAGATGCTGCAAGCGCCATTCCAGCGGGCCTGTAACTGCTTGTTCTGAAACCAAGCACTTCGACGTCTGCTCCAGTTCCCAGGCCTGCCCGCTGTCTCTTGGCCCAGGTGAATGCATGCGAACGCTGCTTCCATTCAAGTGCCTTAGCATCGTGTAACTCAGAGACTCTCTAGACGCAAATAGCCATGCAATCATCTCCTGTGGAATCAGGAAAGCGTACCATGTCTTGGTAGGGAGAGCTCCAGGGTGCCTCTTCACGGTCGCACACCACATCCAGGGATAATAGTGCTTATTTACCATTTATTCCGTGTTTCTTCATAGCCCTATACAACAAGTCTCACGTACCACCTTATAGCATGGGTGCTACAGGTCTAAAACTGCTTCATAAACAGAGCGCAGCAAGCAGGGCAGAACTGCACGTCCGTAACACGCACCCTCCGTTGCTGATGTAACAGGGAGGCAGAGCGGGGAGAGGGGTCTTCGCGAATCATGACTTTTCGAGGCCGTGGAGGCTTACAACTAGAGTGTATGTAATGCAGACTGGAACGAAATAGAACTTCTCTGCGAGAAGGAAGGCGACCTCTGCGGGATTGCTGTTCCTGCAGAGACAAAGGAGGAGAAAGGCCCCAGATCAGGCGATAATTCTCCTTGTCGGGGACCCCGTCCAACCCCAGACATAAACCAGCAGCCAAGGCTACTCAAGTTTGGGGAAGAAGCGTCCCCAATTACTATATCCATAGTGAAGTGCCCAGGCCTCCATTATGAAGAGCATATGCAATCCCCACAAGGCTGTCATATGTCGCTGCACCCGCCTCTCCACATGATGCAGCAAACATTAGTCCCCTCGCAGCAGGGCAGCTCCTATAGGAACCCCCTTGGGGAGGAAGCTGGGGAAGTCGGCAGTAAAGGGGCCCTTGAGAGCTTCGGTCCGACGTTCGCTACAGAATTATTAGCAGATATTGAGCTAGGTGGAGAGATTGGATCTCCTGCCAGTGATGGTGGTGCCGTAGAGCGAGGTAGTTCACCTCTTCTCATCGAGGTGCCCGTACAGCAAAACCACTCTGCCAGCCACTGAGCCAGCTGTACGAGCCATTTGACCTTTGTATGAAACTTAATTCCTAAATTTCCTTCCCCCAAACGTTTAGGACGCTGATTTGACCTACATAAGAAACATGAGCGCTTTCGCCGGTCTCTGCTTACTGCACCAGCTGGACCAGCAACTCCGTCCCTAGTGCTGTTTCTAAAAATCCCATCTTCCTTTGCTAGTGTGAAATTAATGGGGGTTCCTCTAAGAGCACTAAGCAATAGAGTCCTACAGGCTCCTTTGTAGATGCCAGGAAAGTTTGATTTTCTTTTCGGCGCTCCCTAATCCCTTTATCTGTCACTGTGTCACTCCCTACCTCCTGCAACTTGCTGCTTTCTCAATCTACTTATGCTACAGAATTACGCTGGGCGTGTCCCTCTGGTCCTCCCCTTTCCCCGCTGTAAGCACCTGTTTATGTCTCTGTAGTCAGCAATCTTCACTGCATCCCAATGACTCCCACCAAATGGTACTCCACCTCCCCAAAAGGGGATATCAGAGAGAGTCTTTTGGTGTTGAACACCAGAACAGACTGTATGGAAAGACATATCCACCAAAAATGCATTCAGATGGCTGCTTTAAAAGTGAGCGGCTCCTAGTGCATAAGAAAGGTTTCAAGCGTAGCTCTGGAGCCTCGCTCATCCATCCAGCGTATATTCTAGATGCCGTTCCCTATTCATTGAAGCGTTCACTGGCACTACATCTCCTCTTGCCGGTGTAGCAGCTGCTGATTCGGTTGTGACTGCTGCTGCGGCTGTTGCTCATTCGTGGGGGGCACGGGTGGGGGAATTCGCATGAGGCGCATAAGAACATCAAGGCTGCAGAGGTCAGGGGAAAGCAGCGCCTTTCCGCTGCAACCTGGTATTTTCCCAGTGAGGACCGACCTAAAACAACAGCGCAAAATACATACAGATGCTGAGAGCTACTGAGCAGCAAACTATTACATAGTGCTTCGGTTTATTTTGAGGGTCGTCTTTTAGTCTCTGGGAAGCCCTGGTGAGGGCAATTACCCGTTGTACACGAGGCGGAAGACATGCGATGCGACGCCATCCTCATCGCCGCTGCTGCTCCTCTTGTCATGGGGCCGCTGTGGGAGGTGTTCGTACACTTCAAAGACTGCAGCGGATGCGTAAGGCGGCCAGACGCCGCTGTAAACCCTCAGCGCCGCGAGAAGTGCAATGAGTGTCACATCGTGGGTCATGTACAGCGAGAGATAAGGCTGCGGTGCTGCTCCTGCTGCCATGCTGCCGCTGTTGCGCTGCTGCTTGTTGCGGATGGAAGCGATTATCTTTCCCGAGAGCTCACCAAACAGCGGCTCAGCGGCCACGTAGGCAGCGACTGCGTCTGCCCAGGTTACCCAGAAGTTAGTGATCTCGTCGTTATAGACCAGCAACTGCTGCAGCATTGAAAAGTTGTCTTGCTGCAGCAGGGTGGGCAGCAAATGCCTCCTCCCGCTGCAGACGTAGGTGAGCGCGCAGTCCACAATCACCTCCGGCCATATAGCCTCCAGTTCCTCTTCAGAGAGCCTCAAGCTCTTCCGAAGCTGCTGTTTGACGCCTTCTTGACTAGCAGTGATAGCAGCAAACTCTGGCGTCGATTCTGCCTGGTTCCGCAGCCGGGTGACCTCACGAGATGCGTATCCCGAAAGGAGAGGATCTGAGGTGACCTCGTGAGTCTCTACTATCACCCGCTGGGGAGACACGCCGCATGACTGGAAAAAAGCCTCCAGCAGGAACGCCCCACTTGATAGCGTGCGGGAGATATCCGTTGAACGAACCCGTAGTCTCTCGCTGACTCCAAGGCGCAGCTCCTCAGCAGTGAAGAGGGGATGCACCAGCTGCTGCTCCTGCCGTATTTGCTGCTCCTGCTGCGTATCCCTGGAGTCGCCGCCCCCCACTTGAACGTATGCCCGGCTGAGGATGCGTCCAACACGTCGCAGCTGCACCTGACCCTCGTCAAGCAGACTTGACGGCACGCAGCTGCCCCTAAAGGGACCCCTCTCCGTCTCAGTAGGCACATACTTTTTCAGCAACATCGGAGTGGACAACCTCCCATACCCTGCAAGAGGTGCCAGCAACAGCAGCAACAGCTGAACAAAGCCACACAGATACTACCTGCACCAGCAAGCACGCTGCCCATGACTTCCCCTCAACAGAAACAGAACAGTAGCGAAAAAAGCCTTGAGCACCCACCAGCAGGCTGCTGCCCGGAAGCATCAAGCAGCGCAGACACGCGCTCTCCCAGGTCGCCCTCCTGAGCCTCGCGAAGGCTCAGCAGCACAGATAATTCTAATCCATGGCGGAAACTTACGAGTATCGTTCATCCCCAGTTCTTCTTGGATAGCGCACTCCCATGGAGGCTCTTCTTCTGTCGTGGCTGCTGAATCTGGCGCATGCACAACTGCTCCTGGCTGTGCTGATATTGCATGATCCGCGGCGTCTGTTCCGGTGCCGTCTCCTTGAGGCAGCGAGTCCAGCCTGCTGCTCTCGCTGTTTGCAGCAAAAGGGTGGTGCAGCTCTGCCACAGCTGCTTGGTGAGGAGCTGCTGATGCATCTCCTGTCTCTGCGGACGTCCCTCCTGCCGGAACGGCAGAATCATGCCTGGCTGCTGGTGTGGCCGCTGAACAGTCTCCGTGTCGATGAAGGCCCCTCGGAGGGCACCTCTCTCTGTCACTTCTCAGAGAGTCTTGCTCAGGTGCAACGCCTACATGGCGTGAGCCTGTACTGATGTCGCCGCTGCTCCATGTGCTCAAGTCAGGGGCTTTGGTCCCTGCCCATCGCCAACAGTTTCTATCATACGGAGCTCTGGCTCCGTGCCGCACCAGAGCATGCACCTGCACGGCAGCACCAAGAAGCACATTCTGGTATACGGATACAGTGCACACCGAGACTTAAGGCAGTGGCAATCGAAATTCGCCTCGCATCGACAGCCTGCCCTTGTGCAATGCGCATTAAGTATCGCTGTCTCACTTGTTGCAGGTTAAGATTAAGGTTCTGGGCCTCTAGACTCAGAGGCGGCAGCGTGCGCTTCTCCTGCACCGTCCATTCCTTCAAACAATATGGCGGGAAATCAGAGTCTGTAGCACTCAAGCTAGGCAGGGGACTGGCCAGCAGCAGCATGAAGCGCAGAAAGAGCCCGCATTGTCTCTTCAGAGGTGGCGAGACACTGAAAGAGTAGGACATTGCTGCTGCTGTTGACTTCCCTGGCGGCGGAGCTTCACAATATTTCCCGTCTCTTGTGTTCATAAGCTGTGCAACTGCCCAGGCTGTCAAGGAGCCAACAGGCACTGGCAGCAGCGGCAACGGGAGCCACTGCCGTTATCGCTGCACCATGCGCCTGCAACCACTCTACACAGGCCCCCCACAGCAACTTCTTTTGCCTATATGGGCCTCAACAAGTGTTCGGGGGAAGGGAAAACTGAAAAGAGTCGAGAACGAAACACAAACTCCCAGATCCCTGCATCGGAAGCTCCTTGAGCAAGGAGGAATAAAGACCAACAATGGCTCGTATGGCTTTCCCTTCCTGTGTACGAAGCTAGATTCGGTGAGATGCCTCCGTTACGAAACAAAGCCGAGACACCAATGTTTATGGATCCACACGAATATGGTGCCCTTCGAGGACGGAGAACGGGAAAAGTGCGTTCAGAACAGAGCCCTAATTGTTGTTGTAAGAAAACAAAAAAGGCAAAGGCTCACTTAGAAGGACATCTCACAACGCAGTAATGAGAAAGGCCTTATACAACTAGATTTTTCAGCCGGTGCCTGGCCGCCGGGCCCAGCCCCGGCAAAATCCTCGCCTTGCTGCGGCAGCTACGGCTCCTCAAACGACAAAAAAGAGTAATTTGCGTCTTTATCGCAGTTGAATGCAGCTTCTGTAGTAGCGTGAACCCCCAAATTGAACCGGCATGATAGTGTTGGGGCGCTTGACTTGTCGGTGACCTCAGCTCGAACGGTGAAGCAACAACCCCATTCCACTACCGGCAGATTCTTGTCTGTCTGTTGCCATAAAACTGGCTGCGCAGGCGAATATATCTTATGGAGAAGAGGAACAGCAACGATCAAATATCTCGAGGGCAACACGAGTGCCCTGAAGTGCAGTCGGTCCGCAGAACTCATTCATTCTTTACATCAAAGGTATTGTCCGCTATTTTACGCCTTTTACGTACACTTCCCCAAAGCTCCATCCGTATCCTCTGTTTGTCGCAATGGAAGTATCGCTAATTTCATGTTTTTCTACGACCTCGCAAGTGTGATGACCAGACTGCTCCCACCCACAGAAACTGTGCACAAGTTGCGAGGCAACAGCGCTACTAGTAGCCGGCGAAGCCACATCTAAACACTTTTTACTACACTACTTCTATTGAGCCAGCTACGAGTTAGTAACGAATTGAATTTTTGCTCAACCTATTCCTATAGTGTATTTGTTGCAGTGCACTCTAAGCTCCGCGGCATACGGAAAGACGCAGTGTTGCGCGCGTGTGCACTAGAAGCTACGTTTAGCTGGCAGCTAATGCTCGGAGTGCTTGGAGGGTGCAGAGATGTGCGCCCCAGCTCTTCTTTCCTGAGTGGAGATCTGATGGGGCGGGAAGGGGAGAGGAGGAATATTCTAGGAGAACATTCAATCAATTCCTATTACGTTTGTAATAACTCCAGAATTAAGTCTTTCCTTACGGAGATTTTATATGGAGCGTTAAAGCTGGTAGTATCGCATGCTTTGATCCTGGTGTCCCCCGCCGATCCACTAGCTGTGGCTACAGTGGCAACAATTAGCCAAATTCAAACAAGCTACTTGGTAATTGAAATAGTCTGATTTTCGCTTGCAATGATCTGGTGGAACGCTTCTTTCGCGATGAAAGTAGACCGTGGCACAACGCCTGTTGGGGTGGCAGAGGCCTGCCTGCAAACTGATGGGAACGCAGTAGTCCAATAGCTGGTAGGATGAGCTTATTACGTCGACCGATAAAATGACTACGGGTGCGTAGATGAGTTCATGCCGCCCAGAGAAGTGTCACAGCCATACGGACAAGCAGTTACTTGAATATCACATCATCCGGTTGGAAATGTACCGTTTTTTTGTATTCACCATGAGTGCAAACAAGTGTTCTTTCCAGCATGGGTTTGGGGAAAGAAGCAGTTAACAGGTGGCTCAATTCATATCGAGGAAGTCGTCTGCTTACAGGGATTACTACAGCCTTAGTCGTCATACAAGCCCTCAGTCATAGGATTTATTTACAGATAAGCTGCGTGTCCAGCTTTAAGAAAATCGAAAGGAGGAAGCAGAGGAATCAATGGGTACATTGATTCACCTAGAAATAAGTTTTAGTTCGCGAGAGCCACAACGCCGACGAACAGCTGCGTATCAGTGGCTTGTCTCGGGCCTACTCGAAGCGCCACGGCAGGTGGTTGCAGGTTGGGCAACAAGTCAGCGACAGCGAGTAATAAACTACCTGCAGACTTCCACAAATGATGGAATACTGGAGGTTTCAAGGGCAAATGGGCGAAGCTCGTGAGTCTTTGGCTGCAAGGGGGGTAAGTACGGGATGTGGAACCCATGGATGCCGGGGCTGCGTCAGCCGTCCCTTCCCTTGCCTACAGTTCTAAATGAAGGGGACAAGAAAGTCTAAGGGAAGGCGCCCTCCTGATCATCCCCAGACAGACCCCAATAACACACATGCTAATATTGTGCGAAGGTGGGCCATGTTATTCTGGAAGTATTATTGCATGCGGAAAGCCGAAGTACCTGAACAACAAAAATAGATCTAGGAGAGGCATACTACGTGGTGAGCAGAGAAGATGGATCAGGGAAAGTAAGGGACCCCTACGCAGGCCACAGCGTGGTGAGGGGGCTACAGATGGTAGAACCGCAGTTGGGAGCCCACCATCAATCAAGTACGCGTTGATACAAGCTCATATAGAAAGTTATGAACTGGTAGCATGGATCGGCACTGCATGTGAAAAGGATCTGTTCTTGAAGGAGACAGCACAAAACTTAAATAGGCCTTTTTACTCATCAGTGCAGTTCCAAAGGCTCACGTTTGCTGAAGGACACAGAGCGCAGGTAATGACAAGTCTAAAACAGTTAAATGTTACTCTAATTTTGAACGGCGACATACGAGCACGGCTTCTATAACCTTACACTACGATGTAATCCTAGGTGTGCCACGGGTAACCCAGTGGAAGGCCGCATGCGGCCACAGGTGCGCGCTGTAGAGGTTGCTGTGCCAGAAAGGGCTCAGAAGAGGCAGCTCGCGGCCTCCCCAACAAAGCTTTCTTAATTTGTGGTGAGCGGTTTATAGGCTGTACCTTAACATGATGAGGGAGAGTTTTCATGCCGACTCCTCAGCAGCGCAGAAAGAAGAAATGGTTTTGAGCACCCATCCCGTCTGATAGGCTCCACAACTGGTCTGTTATTGGGGAACTCAATTAAACTTCTGGCCAAGGAACACAGAGGACGCGCAAATATCAAGCAGGAGCTCGAGGATGTGCTAAATGATGAGGAGCTGCAAGCCGGATGGCCAAATACCGCATTGAGCTATTTCCCGTGTCAGTCCCAAGCTATGCTTCCCAGTATCGGAATTTTCCACAACACGAAAAGGAGAATGCGCGGCAGAAGGGTAATATTTTGAGGAAAGGCAAAGTGTTCAAATCGACTAGCGCTATTGGGTGTACCCCGGCATACAGCAGAGACTGCTTATTGAGGTGTGGAAGCACTGCTAAACTGATATGGCTCTTAGGTTACTCGACATATTTACTTGCATTCTGTTTTCTTGTGGCTGAAGGCTCACACATTTCAGCACTCCGACAGCAACAAGCTACCGCGCCGCCGCGGTAGTGTTGGTTCGGTCCTTCGTTCATTGTTGGCTATTGCATGTGTCTTCTGTTCGTCGGTTTACTTCAGCGGTTGTTGTACCTTCTGCCCCCCTGATCTGCGCTGGTTCAGTGTTTCCGCTGTCTGCAAAAGAGCGATATGGAGAGAACTCTTACGCTTCCCATCATGCAGTTGGTCTCGATGTAGGTGTGGAACACAGCAATGCATGTTTTAAATATGAGTGGGGAGATGTAGCGAGCTAGGCTACACCTATACAATATTTACCACTCCGGTGATTTTAAACTAAGACTTGTAGAGGTACGAGTAATCGGTTTAAATGTGTCTACATCTTTATGTTGTAGCATATCCTTAAATTCATACTACAAGAAGCAATGTTGTATGCTGTTACTCTAAACGCTATGTGCGTCTAGCTGTGAACGGTTGGAGCGCTTGAAAAAAACAGCTACACTCGCCCTAGCTGTCCCCCTTCCCAAATATCGAATATGTCCATAACTTTGTATCAGGCTTGAACTAAGTCTGGAGTGAAGCATCTCCTTAGAGCCACCTCGGATAGCACACAGTTAATCCTAGACTCGTTACAAATTTGGTAGTAGGATACTGAATGCTTTCCTAGAAATTTCAGCCCTCCCTTCCCGCCTCCTTAGATCGCCAGCCAGGAAAGAAGGGCAGCGAGAGTGTATGTATCTGCACCCTCCAAGCGCCCCGAGCATTAAAAGCCAGCTGAACGTAGCTCCCAGTGCACACGCACGCAACACTGCGTCTTTTCGTGTGCAGCGAAGCTTACTATAATTTGCAACAAATGGAACATAGCAAGATATTGAGCAGTAATTCAATTTTTAAACTAATTTTTGGCTAACTTAATACAACTAGCGTTGTAGATAGTTTATCGGTGTACTATAGGCTGCCAACCAGCATTCCACCGTCATATCAAAAGCACCAACGGAGTGACAGACACAACCTCTACTGATTTCAGGCGTGGGTGGTCGAGAAGTATACGACAGACACGTGCGTAAAGCGACTGAACGGCCCCAGCAAGAAAGCACTGGATTAACATCTTATGACCGCACGGACGGGGCTATCATCGCATGCACGGGGGGAGCGGCTACTTCGAACAGAAATAAAGAAAATGCAGTTTCATGCTTAATGTAGCGGTTTAAGGAACATAAACTGGAGCGGGAGAAGCATAACATGTGAGGCAGGCCACTGCATTTTCGTAGAGGCTGAAGAGTACACAGCCAAATCCTTCACAAGGACGCCCATGGTGATTTGCTGTACCGTATTGCAGTTCTCAGCCCTTTCCTAACTTTGTAGCCTTGTAGCAGCAAACTATATATGCAATACAGTGGGCTTTGACTTGCAGTGAGTGTTTTTCGCCTGATTGCCATTTGGGCAATGTTCTGACTGTTGTTGTTTATTTGTTCCAAGAACAGCGCCTTTATGAAGGATAGGTTATTTGTGCTTGCCTCAACACTTTGCCTCTTTTGCTGGATTCCATAAGTTTTTGGCCTGCAGTATGCTTTGGATGAGGAGAGGGGATCCTTCTGTATGTGTCTACCGATCAGCTTGGGCTACAACCACAGCATCTCTCTCGCACTAATTTTCCCATGGGCTAGATCGAAGTCCTCTATTGTTTTCCTGAAACCAGAGTGCCCCGTACTTGTGCATCCAGAGGTCGGCTTTGCCCTGGTTGAGCCTCCAGTTGTCGAGCCGTGGGACAGCGTCTACCCAAAGGGCTGCACGTCTGGCAGTGAGGCGTCGATTTTGATGATCTGGATTCCTCCGCTTCGCCTGATAGGTAGACGGGGGAAGCATTTATATTGATACTTTCTCCCTCCTTTGTTTGGGAAATGACGAGCCCGAGGGTGCCACCGCCTTCAGGGTCCTCCCATGGCGTGGGCGTGGGGGCATCCTCCTCTTGTTTAAGGCTTTTTGCCTTTCTGAACAACATCTTCGATGGGGAGATGAGTATGGACGAAAAGCTCGCTTTGCGGATTCTCCGGCGCTTCGTGGCAACGCCGTTTGACAGGGACTGCCAACAGCACGAACAGGTATACTGGATTCTCGAATTCATAGCTTAGCACCCAGCTAGCGCTAAAGCTGGTGATTCCATGATCTGTGATTCTCACGTCTCTCTCTGAGTGTGGAGAAGAGGGCTTGTTGCCTTGCTGTTTTTGCTGGTTTTGGCGACTCCGTTGGAAAGGTCCTTGTGCGGGAAACGTTCCATCCATTGTGTTTAATTTGTTTCCCTTTGTTCTCTCAGCTGCTAAGACGCCTGTTTAAACTCTGCTTCCCAGAGGCAGGGGATGAGGCGGGATTGGAGGAAAACCCTCGCTGGAAGGAGATTGGCTTTCAGGTGTACAGCAGTGGCCGATGTTGCGTTACTGCCGTTACATCTCTGCGCAGCCACGTGCTTATGCAACGCCTCTATCACCTTTATACAGTCTCTGCTCACCCCTTTCACGACATTCTCGCTCCCTCTGCTCCTCATGCTCTCGTTCCTCCGCGCGTGCCTTACTGCCTGCGTTCTTCTTGATGTGTCTTCTTCACTCAAACACGAACCAGGCGGCTCCTGAGGTCCTCACGTGTGGATTCTCTTTGTGAGCCTGCCTCAGAGTGAAGACCCACGCCGAGATTTCCGAGGGGGTGGCCTGTTCGCCTTGCAGAACCTCTGCTTTTTTAGAGCCTTTTTTCCGACGGAGTTTGTCGGCATCGCCAGGAGGAGCTACAGCGCGGGGTTCCCCATGGCGGCAGCATTCATAAACGTAACTGTAAGTGCCCCCCATCGTTTTCATCGCCCTGCGGCTGCTGGCTTCTCGTACAGCCGTATTCCCTGGAAACTCCGGCAAGCGGGGGGAGGGGGGTACGCTGATAAGGTCTAACCGCCCCGCTTGCTCTTCGTTTTCTGCCTCTGTCTGGCTGCAGCACATGCTCGCTGGATATCTCCGTTTGACGGACTCTGTGGGCCTGGGTGCCGGGGAGCCTCTGGCATCCCGCAGGGCACTTCGCCATTTTGCGCGTCTCTGCCTTGCAGCTGAGGATGGGGGGCGGGCAGCAGAGTGCTGCAGTTTTCAGGCTAGCCTCTTTCGAGGACCCTCACCGCTTCCCCATCCTAGGTCTTCGGAGTTGTTCAATATCCAGTCACATTCGGACAGCGAAGTAGCGCGGGCAGTAACCTTGGGAGGAAGTATGGCCCTCTCCAGCACATGCTGCAATGGGAAGGAAAAAAGCAGACCGACACCTTCTGGTGCCACCTTGGAGCTCCCGGCATTCTCTGTACACTCGAACTTGAACCACGGACTTCGGCAGGGACTCTCCGCGACAGACAGGCAGAGTGCTGTTCAGCGCCGTGTCACAACAGCGGGCCGCGTTTTGTACACATTCGGACACCTCTTCGTCTACTCTTGCATGCGCCTGGACCAGGAGCTTGCATTGAGAGGGGCTTGGGAACCCGAGGGAGAGGACCCTCCACTGCCCGCCCCAGGATTCTCCAGTCTGCACCTTCCTGCACTCCGTAGACACCACCTCAGCCACAGAGGACTTCACGCCCAGCCGACCAGCCACAGTCCGAGGTTTGAGAACAAGAGTAATTCTTGCCACCCTTCCATGTCAGCCTCCAGCTCGAGGCGAGAGGAGCTCTCTCCTAGAGGTACTCAGAAGCAGCAGCCAGGCGAAGACCCCCGCAAGGCCTCCGTGGAATGCTTGTCTGATGATTCAACGCGGAGAAAAGATACTTTTATGTCATTCTCTAGTTCTACCGCTGGGCACAATGAGAACTCGTCCCCCCCCAGCTTGGCCTGCCAACAGGAACAACCCTGCTTACCAAGTGCACCTGGAACGTGCGGTAGACCTCCTGTGGTGAAAGAGGGGCAACCTCTCCACAGGCGAGCGCATCTTTGTTTCGGGGAGGCTCTGAAAGAAGTGCGAAATGCAGTTGACTCTGTTCTGTATGACGGGGGCTTCAAGTCGGTTCAGGACCTAGAGGCCATCTGCCGGTGCTGCTAGTAGTATGTTACGCACAATGTAAGATGTGGAGGTATTCAATGATTTAGTGGACTGTGGAGCTGGATTCTGGCTTTATAGTCTCATATCTGGGACGCGCCGTGTAGTTTTGCTCGTCTTTAAGGCTTTTTTTATTTTTATGATGTATGGGGAACTCAATGTGTACCGCGCGAGAGTGATGCCTGCTGCTTATCGCTTTGGTGGACTATGCCGCTGTGTAGAGCGCGTCTTGCGACAAAAGCTGCTAATTAATATAATTGCATCGCACTGCCCCCCTTGGAGGGTTGAAGTGGGGGTGATTGTGCCCGCGGTTCTTTTTATTGACGCAGAGTGCTTCCATCAATGTTCGCTGCCTCTGCTGTCAGTCGGATAGCCTCCTTTGACTATGCAAAAGAAGGATGGATTTGTCAACAAAGCACTAACGCATGCACATTCCATTGGCCCCTTTGGTGTAGAGTAAGGGTTCGTGCCTGCTACCTGAAGAGGAAGTGGTATAGAGAAACCCTTTTTTGGATCGTTTCTAAACAGCCTTCGACTACATTAACTTGTGCAAATGCTTTCAGGAAAGTCTATGTTCTATCCGATTGTCACTCGCGGTTGCATGAGCAACCTCTTGGTGACGTGGGGCACGGTGAAGATGCCATGCCAAACAACTAGCCAAACATCGAATTCTATTTTTAGTGAAGGGAGCATACTGTAGGTACTGTCACGTATAGAACGTCAGTAAGCGCCACCGAGGTTTAACGGCAAAGAGACAAAGTGGAAACATTTTTGAAGTTGTCGCAAGTAAAGTAGCTCTGCTAGGCTTTCTTTGAATATTGCTCTCAGGCTTCACCGGTATGCTTATACTTTGTAAAGCGATGTACAGAAACTCCGTCTTTCAAATGCATTGTATCTATCGGCTAGTAAGTTCTCTAACTGGAGGATTATTTTGTGAGCAGGAGCCTTACATGTGAGCTTAATTCTCCGATACAACGAGTTTTCTAGATTAGCGTCTGACGAACGCAATATGTGCGATTGCCCCCGAATTAATAGGACCTGATAAAACGGTAGAGATGAAGTGGCGATTACGGTGAGCAGAAAGCCACGGGAAAATTAAAAGCAAATTAAAAAGAAACTTGCCTGACTTGGCTAGGGCCAAACTAGTGCCAGACCTCTCTACCGAGTTGAACCCCCGCGAGTGCTGACGCGTGCGTTAAAACTCTTGCGCTTTTCAGTTCTTTCAAATATTGAATCTAGTATAGGTCCCTTCTCTCCAGTCATGCTGATTAGTGCCTAAAGAAGTACAGAAGGGAGTTCTGTGCCTGTTGAAGGCAAATCACTAAATTGTGCGCTAAACGAGGATACTGGGTATTTGGTGCTCTTTTTAGCTTGCGTGTGACCCAACTGGGTATCAAGTGCATTTAGGTCTGCACAAAGCACATGGAGGGTCTTCGATTCGATACTGTTCAGTTAATATAACAGTGAAAGAAGATACGCCTGACCATGTGGAAGGAAAGAATTTCTCACTAGTACTCGCACTACTCCACATCTTAACAATAAGTGGTTGGCGTGTTCGTATATAGCCTAGTCGGCTTCGGTAGGTCAAATGCGCACAGTGGAAGCGAGAGCTCACGTGCTGCATTGTGCAGCAATTGTTTGCATGAAAGCGTGGGATTTCCTTGTTCCTTGTGTGAGCCTTTTCTTTGAAACGGAACTTTCTTGAAGTCATTTCTTTCGATCAGATGCCAAAGGATTCAATGTCGTCATGCGGAATAAGTAATATGTAACTCCAGTTTTTACGTTCAGCGGCATATGGACAGACCTCAGCAAATTCCTCGTGGACGTGCTGCCGGGTGAGAAACCTTAATGATCATCTAAAAATCTCACAGCATCCCCGACTAGTATCCCAATAGCACCCTAATGTCACCTTGAGAAAGAAAATGTAGAGGTGTTCAAAAGTGGCCACATAGCGCACCAAACATGAAATAGAGTCAAATGCTCAAGTATCTTAGCACTCGCAGTCAACGTGCCCTTTGTGGAAATCCACTAGGGGCTTGCAGGTCAACACTTATAGGCTCACACCATTCATTTCTAAAGTATACTCGACATCAGAGAGTTTAATTCGCTTTGCACTTTCCTCCGGCGGCTCTGGAAACTCACCCGTATTGCCATTCCAACGGGACTCAAGCGTACTAGTTGCTATCTAGTATGTGTATTTGTAATTGCGTTTTCAGCTTTTCATTGTATGCCTTCACGCACAACTGAGTATGCAGCAAATTTCAGGGCATATACTTTAAAACAGGGACAAATTATAGCAAATTTTACTGAGTACTAGAACGAAAAGGGATTCATGGAAAAGAAAATGCAATTCGAAGACTCGAGAGACAACCCACCGTGATTTCAATATTGGAGAGCACAGATGCCATAGTTCTGGCAGACCACAAGACAAGGAAATTTTCCGTGTGAGTTCAATTAGGATCTGGTTGAATGATGCAACGGTTCACAGTGTGCCTAGCAAAACACTTCTCGGGGATTGAATAGCTGCAGTAGGGGCGAAGCGATAATTAACGGTCAAGATTCTAAGCGTCTGACTATTTTGGGGGAAAAGAATCTTATATTCTCTTATGAAACATGTAGTCTGGAACTCAAGGGAGCTGTAGTAAGCTGGCTTAGCAAGTGGTGGGCAGGACTTCACTATGGAGTCGTTGTGTTGTAACTCGGATTGCCGCCCCGAGCATATGTAATCTGAATTGTGCTCTTCCAATGCCTGCCAAAGAACTAACAGTAATACTAGCGCTGTAGCATGCAAAGAAATATTCAAGCTTGTGAAGCTCAGCAATGGGACTACAGAGACCTTTTCTTTAGGTGCTTGAGCTATCTAGTTGGCTTACATTTGGAGGTGATCCCTTTAACATCATGACTTTCGAACACCTGTCTAAGAACTTGACACAGACAGCTGATTCCTAGATACAGCTGACTAGAGAGAAAGCAGCCAACAAAACACAGAGGATCCAGTTTAGCTGAATTGGGTGACCCAAATCTGCGAATGAAGCAGGTACATAAAAGTAGCACTTGTTGGGTTCTCTACCGAGATATCTGTGCTCTCATGTGTTTGTGCTAATGTAAGCCATATATCTTGACTACAAGGCGGTAATGTGAAAGCCTTATCACATACTCCTGCAGTATGTGTTCGTGGGCCTGAGACATGCATAACAAGGACTTTGAACTTGTGTTTTGGGCCAATCCCCAAAGCAGGTTGATGCCAAGAGGAGACTAACATGCTTCTGAAACCTATATATCACACTTCCAACGTAAATCCAGTGCACATGGTACCGGTTGAGCACCGGCGCGAAGTGAATGAAAGGGCTGTGCAGTGGTTCGCTGGTCGTGTGGAGCTAGATTTGGACACTTCGGTAATTACTTGTTTAAAAGGAGTCACGGGGCAAAGAGTGTTAGGTTCAGTAATATTTCCTAGATTGGGCATATGTTCGCGACTGTTGTGAGGTCAGTGATAAAAATCGATGCTGCTCGCAATTTCTCCGCCTTGCCAGACAACGTTGCCTTGCGGAACTCATGTATTTTGCTATTAGCTATCTTTCTGGCAAATGTTTTTTGTCTCGTTGATGATCGTCTAAATGTTCTTGGTTGTTTCTTGCGGACTCTTGACCTTCCGTAAATACAGCTTCTTTTCCATGTGCTGGGCTCCATGGGATTCCTCATAACGTGAATGATTCTTCCGAATCCCGCACGTGGATGGCCTTGAGCGCTTGTCAAAAATGTACGAGATGTCCCTGCCAGTTGTCGAGCTAGCGTACATGGCATTTTTGCTGACCCGAAGTGCACCTTATTTCTTACCATTGGCCATGCCAGTGGACGCTGCTCCCAACCTGAAGGATTGTTGCCCTTCTGGTCCCTCTATGCGCTACAACCGAAGGCTGCGCATACGTCTGCGTACTGAAAATAAAGTTTCTTAGTATGGAGCTATTGTTATGCCGCCCCTATTGCCGCCTCGTGCCATGTGTAACCGTTTGTTGTACCAGTTTTGCAAAAGGCAGAGTTTGCCCAATACTGAGCCTCCATGAAATGATCCAGAAAATATATCTGTTAGCCTCGTCGACTGCCGTTCCAGCAAAAGTTTCTAAAGTCATCCGATAAACTGGGATCCTGCGGGAGCGGGGGGAGAAAAAGATAGGTGTAACACTCCACTTCAGTTCTACATAAGGAGGAAGTTTAAGCCCTAAGCCAGTACGAATCAAATTATTGGGCCCAGTTCCGAATGAGCTTTCGCTCTCCTTGCGCTCATGCTCTAGGGTTTAGGCAGGGGGAAGAAGGACAGGCAGGTTGCGCATTGGTGCACCCTCCAAGCACTCCGAGCATTCACATTCATGTGCACAGAGCATCTAGCGCACAGGCACAAAATGCCAATTTTGTAGTTGTCGGATCGACCTACTGCCACTCTGCAGCAATGAATGACTGCAGACAGCAAAAGTAAGTAGTCACATTTAAACTAATGCTTGATTAAATACAACCCGTGCAGCAGAAAGTGCCTTAGTTTGCCTGAGCCCGCTGCAACAGCGCCCATTGTGGTGGCGAGCCCCAGCAGCAGTAGAGCCTTGTTGCAAGATTAGCTGCCACCCAGGAGAAGGAAGCAAGAGGCTTAGCTAATAACCGATGAGGCGCTGTTGTATCTTTTTGCGACACGGCGTTGTGAGGTCCCTCCCACAGCATCGAGCTGAGGGCTGCAAAGTATAGCAGTACCCTGTAACAGCAACTGGGAGACTTCCCACCTAACTCACCGGTGCTGGGGTAAGAATTGCCATCCAGTCGAACAGAGAGCAGTCGAAGTAGGGACGCTTCACGGGTGCAAGAAAGCAAAGAGCTTAGCCTTCATCGTAGTCGCTCTACCTCTAACCCATGAACAACTAAGAAAGCAATACACTTGGCTGTGAGGAACAGGCTGGACTGAAGCGTTGTAATAGCCAATTTCCTGATGGACTCGGAAGTTTCAGGGCCCCAGTGGGGGCCCCCACCCATTGGGGCCCATACTATAGGGCCCTACTCTGCTCATGTGAGAGTATTCGCATAGTTCATTAAAATGCCTCAATGCTTTATTAGCGTCATGCTGTTTTCCTCGAGTTTCAATGCTTTTCCTCTATTTTTTCCGAACATCTTCTCGGTCTCCTCCAGTAGGAGCGCAGGACGTGGCGCGCTTCGCTGTGGCTTACTATAGAGCTACCGCTCTGGAAAGAGGCCGAAGCCCTATAAAGCGGGGGTGACTTCGTCCTTTTTCTGCCTCTGGTGAGAGCAGTTCTGTACTCGTGGTCCTCGATTTGGGATTTATGCCTTTTGGGAAATCGATAATGACGCTGGGGGCCCCCCAGGGCCTCATCCACCCATGCTGCAGTTCTTTGCACCATTAGGGCAAGCCTGCAAACCCTTGCAGCAACAGGCTGTGTAGGCGTTTAGCCCACACAGTCCCTTCGCTCCTACCGGATGAAGGCAACAGGAGATCTCAGTTTCATGCCTCCGCATGCACGGCATTTGGGTTACGCCCCCTTGCATCGAGCTCTTCATGGCGGCCTTTCTGGGGCATCTGTTCTGCCTGTGAGCCGGCTGCGGCCAGTAGCCGCGCCGCTTGGGGGGTTCATCCATCCACTGCAGTCGCGATTTGCCTTTCCAGCCGATCGGAGGGCCTCCGCTTCGTCGCTTCCGGGCTTGAAAAATGCATTTTGCGCAAGTTCGTTGAGCTCTCGCCCAAGAAGCTCGTTGGCTCAAGCCTCCTTCTTTTCCAGCCTTCTGGAGATGCGACAAGCAGGCGCATTTCCGAATGACGACGACTCCCATGTGCAGCGCCCTTTTGAGCTGAGTTCCCTCAGACGAAGCCTTGAAGCCTATCTTGTTTCCAGCAGCAGTGATGGCCCTGACGGCAGAGTCGCAGCAGCGGACTGTCTCTGTGCCTATCTCCCGCTGCTGAGTGCTGCTGTGTTGCAGCAGCTGCCTGCCGCTGATCTGCTGTTACTCCTGCATGTATTCGGTCGCCTGCTCACCGAGTTTCCCAGTGCGGCAAAAACAGCACCAGCAGCCGAGCGAAGAAGAGGGCTTTGCCTGCTCCTGGGTCGAGGGGCCCTAATCATAACGAAACGCCCCCTAGATTTCCTACTGCCATCGCAGTTACCCAGTGAGCCTGTACTGCTGTACCGTTTCGTTACGGATGCTGCTGTCTTGTCACTTTTGCAGCAGCTATGAGAGTTGCCACGCTTTGGTTGCAGGCAATCGAGGACGAGGCTGGCTTCTGGGGTCCACTGCAGCTGCAGCAGATCCTGGTTGCTGCCTCTTGACCAAAAAACCTCGGCAAGCGGGGGCAGCGAGCTGCTCTCCCAGAAACAGGCGTAGCCTCCATTGTGCTTTGACTCAGGCAAGCTGCATTTAGACCGTTCTTCTCTGTTTCTGCTTGCGGCCACAGGAATCCTGGGAGTTGCTGCGACCCTTCCTCCTTCGGCGCTTCCTGAGGAGTTCTGGCGATGTCTTGTTAGGCGATGCGCAGAAGCCTCGCGGTCTTCATCTCCTTCTGAAGCTGCCTGGCTGCTACTGGGCCTCTCTTGCTTGCCACCGCTCCCTGGTAAGCCGAGCGTAAACTTTTGTGTCTCCACAGGGGGTGCCCTTCGCACTTCAAGAGCCCTGCACACCTGCAAGTGTTGCTTTTACCACTGGCGCTGCGTTTTTCTCCAGATGGCGTCCTTGTTCTCCAGGCTGCACGCGTTGTTTGTGGGCGGCTTGCCGGGGCACCCGACACCCTGCGACACGCGGGATCGCTTTCACACGTCTTGGAGGCCCTCCAGCGTCTAAAGCTCCTGCATGCGCCATTGCTAACTGAGATAGGTGGGACGCTTGGTTCCTGTGCTTTTCCTGCAGCCTTGCTCGAGGGGCTTGCTGTTGCTCACAGTTGCTGTTGGAGCTACTTCTCCGCCAGCCTTGCCCTGCCCCTTTCAGGCAGCTCTTAGCTGCAGCAGAGTTGTGACTGTGCCACCTTCAGCTCGCGGGCTGCAGCACCGCTTTAGCCGGCCGGCCTCTCAGAGGCTCCTTGAGAAAGAGGACAAGGCCCTTCTTATCGCAAGCTTAGGCTGTTTTGCCGCGCTGAAGGCCACAGAGTTTCAGCCTCTCTTCAAGAGCCTCGCGGATGCCCTTGTGGAGGTAATGTCTCCGGGCATGCAGACTGTGCAAAAAGCTTAGGGTCTTTAGGGCGTCATGGGGCTTTGTCAGATGCCCCGTTTCCTCATCTCCACATGTGCCCATAGACTGCTCGCTTTAGCTGCAACACCAGGCAAGCCTAGAACCTCCAGATGATGCCGGTTGTTGCTTGACCTCTGCGGATTGCCTGTACAGTGGGTAATGGATCTCACCCTCTCTGAGGCTGCAAAAATCCTATCTGCGCTGGGGGCCCTAAATTGCTACCCCGAACGGCTCATCGGAGCTCTCCTCCCGCACGTCTCTTCCTTGTAAGAAATACCACCGAACCCCAGAGTGCACAATTTAGGGGTCGCGAGCTTGGATCTAGGCACTCAAGACCCCTCGCGTGAGACAGTGTTCTTGCTAGGAACAAACTGTCAAGAAGTACGTAAGATCACCGTGCTTTCTGCGAGGCCCTGATCAGGCTGGCGGCGCAACTTGCTCTCGCGTCGAATGGCGAGGCGGACTCTACCGGTGCTTCTGTAGCAGCAGCGGCAGCAGCAAAGGACACATTGAGAATCCTGCGATGTCTTGGACAACTGCAAAAGCGAGATGTTGCTGTGCTGCGAGAGGTTGTGCACCTTCTCACGCTCGCAGCTGATCAGCACCACCTGACTGTAAGCTTGTTGTGCGCTCAACCTCTGGCCACCAAAGGATTGCTGCGCGGCTAGCCGTAGGCGCATGGTTTTTCATGGGCAGTTCGAGCATTATGGATACACAGAAGCTCTAGGCACGTGGGCTTACTTAGGCTTTCCTACTGCTCCTTTGGGGAGACACACACACGAGGGGGCGGCTCCCGTGAGAGACCCTACGCAGCCTACTGTGTGTCGTGCGGCTTTCTTGTGGCTCTTAGCTCAAGGATTGCGCGTTTGCATTATACGACTGCTACCGCCTGGACCTCTGGCACCCTGGACTTACTGAATGTCTCCTCAAACGGCTTAGGGCGGCCGAAGGCAACAGTGAGAATGCGTGCAGGTGTTGCCTAGGTACCCATACTCCTTGCGCCCTGTCCTCTTATACCACTTGAGCTAGTAGAAGCAAAAACAACAAAAGCAGAAGCTACCGCCGGTTTAAAGTCCTGGTGGGATGTTCTGTCACTGTGGAGGTTTGTTTAGAGGCTGCACATGGGTTTTTCTGTTTCTGCGTGCATGACACTTCTTGGTGGCCGCGCAAATGTTCCTCTCTACGACCACTTTCATGTTCTCTCTCAATGTCGAGGGTTTGTGTCGCATGCAGCTCTGTTGGACAATCTGGGCCTGCAGTGTGCGACGAACCTGCTATTAGCTCTTAGCTACTTCCGGCTAAATGAACGGCCGCTCTTCGACTCTCTTCTCTCCCAGGCAAGGCAAACACTAGCACCTGTGTGCTGCCTGTTGCTCTCGCTCTTCCCCGGGGTTTCACTGCCCGTGCCGAAACTGGCTTGCAGTGCATTTTTGACGTGGCATTGGCTATGCGCGTTCCTTGGTCTCTAAACTCCGCACCCTAGGAGTGGGCATTCTGAGAAGCTTTATATGGTTTGGGCAGCCTCTGCATTTGTTTCTGTATCTTTCTACCTGACCTCTGTTCCTTGCACCGTCAAGGCTTTTGCTCTCGTGGGCGTTTTTGTTATGCTATAGCTGCTGCGACACATCCACTCCCTCCCCACTGCTGCCATCTCGCAGCTGCATACGGTCGAACTCGCGTTCAGGTAAGGTGGACCTGGGGGAATCGTCTCATGGCACTTTAAACGGAGCAACGCATTCTCGAGCTTTGTTACCCAGAAGTACCGCTGTTGGGTGTCTTGACTATGCCCGTCTTCACACTGCTTCTATGCCTTCAGAACCGGCCATATGCCCTTTCCCGCTGGCTCATTAAGCGCGGGAGCAAAAGATACACTGCAGAAAGCTCGGGAGACTGTCACAGCGCCTGAGCTGCCGTGCACCTCAGCGCTCCAGGAGAAGGTAGCAAAAACCGCTACCTTCTTGCGGTGTCACTACTACTCAGAGGCAAGAAATAAGCAGGATACATGCTCCACCCCCGCGCTTCCATCCCCAACCTACTGTCCTGCTCTTGCCGAGGGACCGGTGTACAGAGTGTGATAACAGCAACATTCGCTGATGTTGACAAGGCAGCCGCCGCTACTATGTCCCTATTACATACACAGCTGTCGCGTGTGACTGTAGCCGTATATCTTCTTCTTCAGCATTACTCTAAGTACATACACCTGCGTGCAGCAATGTATGTGTATCTGCCTCCCGACACTTTCCGTCTACTTCACCCAGCCTATGTGTCCTGCTCAACCCCCAGGCTCCGTAGATGCAGGTCTGCCGGCTGTACTTGCAGGTTACAGTGGGTCCATACACCGTCGACTTCGCACAGCCGCTGAATGGTGAAGAAGTCTACACGCAGCAGCAACAAGCTTTGCAGGGTCGTCTCTTGACCCGCGATGGAGGATGGTCTCCTTCTGGTAGGTCTCCTGCTTTGAGCAATTTGATGCTAACTAACAGAGCTTATTTAAGTCATGCTGTTTTCTAGCTTGATATCAAGTAATCTGCCTGGAAACGGACCTAGAGGCTAGTGAAGGAAGGCTGTCCCTTCCCGGCCCCCTACTAAGCTCGTGCGCGTCTACCATATGCTGCCTTTTCCTCGTTCTAGTGGTCATCTTGCTGCACTTATCCCGTAGTGCCCACTTTCCTCTAATCACAGCCTAAGGGTGGGGGACGCTGGTCAGAGGCCGATATACAGTGAAAAGGGGTTGATTTGCTGCTGCTGTGGTCCTTTTTCAGCTGCAGAAGACCTTAAAACGAAAGCCGTAGTCGTTGAGGTGGACGGCCCGCAACACTTTTACAGGGACTCTTTTCACTGGTGCGTCTATGATGCCACATAGAGGCTACGGCCCTGGGGTGGTCGAGGGGCACAGCATACTAACCTCCAATGGCAAAGGTGAAAAAAACAACAAGAGGGGAACCCTACCGACTTAGTTATGCGGACAACATGGATCGGTAGATGGAGAGGGGCGCACGCTGTCTTATTTTATTCCGCACGGCCTCAGGAATTCGTCATCAAAGTTCAAATCCCGGCTACTTGGCAAACTAGGTGGGTGCCTGAGAACTGTGCCCCCTTCTGTCTAACATACCATCGTACAGATGTTCTGCATGGCTGCCTTTGCTAACACATGAATTCAATACTATTCGTTTCTCTTTGGGTCTGGACCTGTGCTGTAGGTTTCCGCATCGTGCACATTCCCTACTATGATGTCCTACCCCTCACAGATGTCAAGGACCTACGGGCCTACATTAGGTACAGGAGCACTGTTTCTCTGCTTCCTTCTCTTTCGTACCTCATTTTAGTCATGCATGTTATCGTGTCCAGATGAGCCTTACTTAGTCTAAAAGTGGCACTCTACCATGCAGAGAGAGGTTTGTCTAATGTGGATGTCTTCCAGCCGCGCTGTGGCGCACGCCCTAAGGCCATCAGAAATTCCTGAGTCCGAGCAATGTAAGTACGTTCAGAAGACGGACGAGCTGTACAGCAGTGCAGAGGCTAGTGCTGCCTTAAACCTCCTATTAGAGGAGGATTATCCAGGGCCTTGCCCGTGGGCAGCTGAAGGAGACACTTCCAGAGCTTCCTCCGTGGAGTCGATCACAGCCAAGCGGACGTCCAAGGATGGGCCCACGGGCTCACTGCCTGAGCTGCTACAACAGCAAATGCGGAAGGCCCGCCAGGCTGACCATAAAAAATCTCTCGTAATCTCTTTGAGGCGCTTCAGGAGGCAGAGGATGAGGGAAAAGAGGCAACGGGCAGATTGATAAAAGGCACTTGAAAGCCGCCCTGCAGCAACGCGTTTGCCGTGAGGGGCATCGTGGGTTAAAACTGTATCAGTTTCTCTAATAATGCGCAGCCTCCTATTTCCGGCAGTGCCCTGTAGCCATTGACGCGTTTGTTGCCCCCAGTTTGAGTCGGCCCCGCTACACCAGCAGCTGCAAAAGCTTGCTCCGGACTTTCTGAGTATCCAGTGTACTGCACTAAACTGTCAGATTTTGTGCCGCGAAGAGGCGCTATCTTTCCGCGGGCCATGTGACTGCAGAGAGCAGACTCGCCGTTAGCTGGATACGGCAAGCTTCTTAGCACAATTATGAGAGTGCTAGACATCGGGGTAGGGTTTGCGATTTTCCACGTGAGTTCCTTCCGTCGTGCGAGGGATGCTATCTGTATATCCGCTTAGAGTTCACCCCCACCGTAGGTCTAGTACCAATTCTACAATGTCACAAATAGCTCATAGAAGCAGTGAGCCGGAAACGCAGACCCTCCTTGACAGAAGTTCGCCTGGGCGTAGGGAGCACTGCTTGATCAAATTTGAGCCAGCTTTTTCCGTATGTCTGGATCTACATATATCTGAGAAGGCCAAGAAAGAACATTTGTCGTAGGAAAGCGCGGCTTATGAAGCAACTTGCAGGACACATACTCCGTGCAGCGACAGTAGCAGCCATGCTGCCTGCTGCGTGGCAGCGTACACTTGTGTGCCGGTTTGTTCTTGCCATATGGGGCCGTATTTTAGCCGGAATGCCACAATTTCTGCTTATATAAATGGTTTCCGTGGACACCTTGCCTGAAAAATACCCAGATCCCTATGTACATCTCAGGAAGCTCTAGGGTCGCCTACATACCGGCTGACGTGCGGGTGCTGCACTCATCTACGAAGTGGCCCGCTTTGGGGGCTGCCTCTGCTGGCGTGCTGCTCCTCGCAAATCTAGTGCCCTCTGCATCTTTGTTTCCAGTCAGTTCGCTTCTAATTGCTTCGTTTTAGCGCGGTGCTGCTGTCGGCTCTCTGTAGAGCCACGCGTTACTGATTCTGTAGGATAGCGTGAGAATGAGAGAGCGAAGCCGAGGGCATTGCCTGGTCCCTTCTTCCTTGCCGCCCTGCGTTTTTCTGTTTTCCCTCTATTTCGGCACAAAGCAGAGAAAGACGTGTGTTGACTAGCTGCATTGGTGTTCCTGTGGTGTCCTCTGCACCTCGTCTCTCACCGTATGCTGGGGCTGGTGTTGCCAGACTCCCTGCAACTGATTGTTGCGAACTGTGCTGCATGTAGCATTCTTTCTGCTTTTCCTTCCTGGCTTTGAGAGTGGGGCGTTTGCTGCCTTTATTTTCCAGCAGCTGCAGAGAATCGTGAGAGGGAGCCCTCCTGAGCTATAGTAGTGGCCCGCCTGCAGCTGCAGCGCACGCTTCGCGGAAGTGTGTTTGTGCTTTATTTGGCTTTTCTCTTACCGGGGGGTCTCCGAGGGGCCCCCTATGGTTTATTTTTTGGTTAGATTGCGTTCTTATTAGTTAGAGCTTGAGGCGGGCTTCCCGTCTTCCATGCGCCGCATCAAGTTGGGCCTCACTGAGATATTCAATCCCTGTTCCCCTCATTCTGGGGGATGCCTTCGCGTTCTGCTTCCTTTCGTATTTTGCACACGGAAAGGGACCTTTTTGGCTTCTAGTGCCACGCACACCCCCTTCTGCGGCTCCGCTTCTCGCATTCCCTCCATCGCCGTACAGCAGCATGCTCCAGACATCGAGGCCCCTCAGGCCCAGGGGGCCTTACGAGGGGTCCCTTGGCGGTCCTCATGAGGGACTGTCACCTATGCAGTCGATCCAAGAGGCGCGATCTCGCACCCTTGATATTCCCCTTATCCGTACTGACCCTCCCCTTGGGCCCTGTGGACAAGGCTCCACGACTGGGCCTTCCCCTAACAGCGCACACTGGGAAGCGGCTTCCCTCAGAGGGTCTCGAGTTGCTTCTCCTAGAAGTCATTTGGACCCTGCACGGTTGCGGCAGTGCCGGGCGACCGTGCGCCTGCTGGAGTTGCTGCAGCAGAAGTCGGGGGCCCCTGATGGGCCCCCCGAGGGGCCTGTTAGCTGTTGGAATAACGGAGCAGACAGCAGCTACAGTGTGGCCTCTGTGGATACCTGTGCCTCCTCGCAATCTGGAAACTCCCAGACTTCGGAGGAAGAATTGCGGGATGAGTCCTCGCCGCAGGTGCTGCAGGTGCAGCATGCGCAGCATGCGCAGCAACGGCGGCAGCAAACGCAGCAGCGGCTTCAGCGGCAGCTCAGTCACGCTCTTTTGCAACATCGTGTGCAGCAACTGCACAGTCGCCGTGAGGCCTTGGAGCAGCAGCGGCAGCAGAAGCCTCCGCCTCAGGGGCAGAAGCTATCAGCGCAGCGGGCGCGAAACAAGCAGCAGCGACAGCGCAAACAGCAGCAAGAGCAGCCACAGCAAGAGCAGCCACAGCAGGTGAACTTGGCACAACCCCGCAGTTCTTCATGGAGTCCACAGCCGACTCTCTTATTGCGCTGTATCCCCAAATCACCCACAAGGTCTGAGAGGAGTAACACGGCCTCCTTGGGGGTAGTTTTGTCAAACCACCCCGTCCTGCCTTCGGCCCGCTCAGCTCCGGCGGGTTCTTCTCTGTCTCCTTCGCCTCATTCGAGAGCGCCGAATCGATTTGCTGCCTCCGTGTTCATGCGGTCGCCTGACGCCTCCTCCATTCCCCTGCCTGTATCGCTTCTTTCTTGATAAAGAGACGGACGGCAGGCCTTGCCCGACTCATCCTGCTTCTCTTGGGGGGCCCTTTGGCGGTCCCCAGCAGCATCCCACACCACTGCGGCTGCCATAAGGCCACAGGTGTGCTGCTGCGAGCTGCTTATATTAGTGGACGAGCAGCTAGGGGTGCAGCAGCAGCAACAAGTGCTGATGCTGTTGCTGTACCCCAGAGAGAGATTCAGGGAGGAGTGGCTGTGTGAATCTTCTCCCAGCCACCACGTGCTGAGGGATGCGAAGACTTGCGGCCACCGATGCATTTGGCAGCAGCAATTTGACGCTCTGCAGGGGGAAAAAACCTCCTCAGCAGCCACTTGAGAGGACACACACGAGGCCGCCTGCCTCCGCGGCGGGGTAGAAGGCACAGTGGGCCCTTTTGAAAGCCCGTACGCATGCGATTATCGCATTCCCTTTGTTAAGGGGCCCCCAGCTGTGGAAAGTTTCGCGAAAAAAGAGAAGGACCTGCGTGGACAGAGGGCCTTAAGCCCCATCAGCAGCAGTTCTATTGTAGGTGGAATTCTTGTTCATGGCGCGCTCGCCGGCTCCGCGTGAGCTGCATGCAGTCGGCTGTCTGTGTCGACGCCAAGGCATTCGATGTGCAGCAGGTGTCAGAGGACAGCTGGGGAATTTTTCCTGCCGTGGGTAGCGGTTTATTTCTTGCAGCGTACCTGCGTCAGCTGGGGCCCGTAACAGACTGTTGTTACTCGCCCAAGGCTGCGACCTCCGCCAAGAGTAGTTGCCTCTGCCAGATGGGCAAGAGGGAGCGGGGTGAGAAAGACTTCTAGCAGTGCCATTTGAAGCATGCAGTGTAGCAGTGGTAGCGGCAGCAGAGCTGGGAGGCGTTTCGATGCAGCCCTATGGCCAAACGATCAGGCGGGGGCAGGCTATTGTGAGAACGTGAGGATGCCGTGTAGGGGGGCGAGGACGAGAAGCATAAGACCATGGAGGGAGGCGGTCAGGGAGACACGGAGAAGACAGACGGAGGAAGGGAGACAAGAAAGAAGAGCAGAAGGATTGAAGTTGGGGGGAGAGGGGGACAAGGACGCAAGGAATCGAAAGATAGGCAGCGGAGGGAGGTACGCATGACATGTTTCTTGTGTTGGACTCTCAGACTGAGGCACAGTTGCAGGTCCTCCATTTGCTGCAGCTGCGCTCTGGGCGTTTGCGTTTGTGTGGAGGTGGGAGGGGAGGTTGTTTTTCCTTCGCCTTCTGTCCCTTTGACGCGGGGGGGGGGGGTTGGTTTAGAAGGAAGGAGGAAGAGGCCTGTTGGTTGCGTCTTTTTCGGCCGAGCCAAAGCCGCGAGCTGGGGAAGAAGGCCCAGTGGCCAGGTAGCGCAGTGGGTTTGTATGTGTGGGAAGGGGGGGGAGGAGGTGGTGGTGGTGTTTTTGTTGGATATGAGGCGGCATTCTGGATTACAAGGGGATGAGAGGGGAGGAGGGGTGTCGGGGGAGATGATTTTGGAGTCGCCGCAGGCAATAGACGCGGATTTTGCGGCTTTCGAGCGGGAATGTTTCGTACGTTGACGTGCACAAGGCTGCTGCCTTTGGGGCAGATGCCGCCTCATGGGTGTGGAGGAGCTTTCGCACCGTTCGGGCGACATCCGCAAGGGGAGTGAGGGGAGGCAGTAGCGGTGGAAATGTGTGGAATGAATGGTTGTGAGTAGGGGGGCGGGGAGAGGGGGCGGTGGGCCCAGCAAGTGTTGGGAGGAGAATGAAGGCGATGGGAGCCGCAGGAGGCTGAACGAGGCGATAGTTTGAAAGCGAACATGAAAATGTTGGATCGTGGACATAGGATGAGTGCGCGCGGCGTCGAGATGGAGGAATTCTAAGGGCGATATGAGCCAGTAGAGGAGCGAAGAGGTTTGGAGGTCGAGGCTTTTGGGGCCGGAACAGAGAGGCTGAAGGCAGTTCCTTTGAAGAGGCGGTCCAAGGCTCTGTGGCGAGGGAGTGAAGAGTTTGTCGCTGAGAGGAGGGTTGGAGAGGTGGCTGGAAAGAGAAGAGGGGGAGGATCAAGGAACGGGATTGTGAACCAAATCAGCATGGCCGTGCTGTGGAATTTGCTTGAAGCAGTGAGCAGATTGAACAGACACAGCTGGGGCCTTGACCAGCAGTAGCACCACAAGCGCCAACAACGACGGCTAGGAGACGATGGTGTGTCTTCGTCGCCGTCCGAATGCTCAACCCTTTTGCGTGTATTCATTTATCCAGAGTGCTCTTTTATCAGGGGAGGTCGATTTGCAGCTGGGTTGAGGCTTGTGCGGTACTTATTTTGTTGATTGCACTCTGGGGGCGCCAGCAACTGACAGCTGCTGCTGCAACCGCGGCAACGATCAGCTGCTGCTCCTGCAGCTGCTTGGCGTTGTATGTGGTGGCTAGGTGTGTGCCTTATCCTTCAGTATGACTGTTCGTATTACTGCGAGAGTGCCACGGGGCCTTATTTTGGAGTCTCGGGTTTCTCGCATGCAGCAACAGCAGCCACCGTGAAGATGGCGCGCAGCCTGCAGCTGCGTGATTCTTTAAACAGACTGCCCGGCACTGAGCCTCATGAACGATCAACGCGATTATGCGCGGCTTAACTACAGATTAGGCCCGTACGAAAGGGGGTGGAGGGAGATATGCTGTTGTGATTTTTAAGGGGGGGGCTTTTACCCGCTGAGAACTCAGACGCGGAAAATTGTAGGCATTAGGTGCAACCGTTCATAGAGTATGGCTAGCCAAGTAGTGGCCAAAAAGATGAACGAATAAAGAGGTAGCTGTAACAAGTCGAATATCTAATACTAAGAACGCCTCAGTCCGTCTGGGAAATTCTCTGGCCCCGTCATGCGGCCATACGAAAGGAAAATGGGTAACACATGTGTTATCCATTTTCCCTCTACGTGATGCCGCTGGGTAGGACTGCGTTACAGCACAATACAGCAAGTGATGGACTCATCACTGGCCTTAAGGTTGTGGAGAGAAGCAGCACTGAGCATTCAAAGGCATCCTCCTATACACCGCCGCTGTTAGCTGGGGAGAAGTGCTGCCACGAATATGCAGCTACATGCGTTAGTGTTGCTGCAGCTTCTTCTGCAGAATGGCTACGAGGCAACGCGCTGCCGCAATGCCACCGTCTACAGGATCGGGGGATCTTCCAGTTGCCTCCTGTAGGGGTGCTGCTGCTGCTGCTTGTGCTGCCCGTATCTCATCTGAGAGCAAAAGAGCTGCACGCAGCAACACGGGTGCACCGGGGCTAATGCACGAGTCCTTGGAAGCCTGCTGCTGCTCGTATGGTAGCTGCTGCTGGTGCTGCGCAAGAAAGTCTGTCATCGGCTCCTCTGGAGCTGAGGTGACGAAGGAGAAGTCTCGCACGCCATCGCTAGTATGTGGCTGTTTTTGCTGCTCTTGTTGCTTGCGCAGTTCGTGTTCCTGCTCCTGCTCTTGTTGACACCTTTGCATCTCTCGCTGCTGTGCTGTTGCCTCTTGGCTGCGAATGGCAGTAAGGGCATCCAACAGGTCCTCCGACGCCACTGCACCCAACCCTGCGCGCTGCATGCACTTCGCTACCTGCTGCTGATCGAACAGCAACGGCAGCAGTAAATGGGGAATCCCACTGACATGGCAAAAGGTTGCCGCTGCGAATACATTTCAGAGCAAGAGAATCAAGACCTCCTCTTTCGCTGCACAAATTCGCCACGGGCAGCCGCTGCATCTCCTCAGCAGCAATGCATTACAGTGGCAGCTATTCGTGTCTCTCAAGCACAAGAGCCAACAGCTAAGAATCAAGGACGAGGAGGAAACAAGAGAGGCATCAGGAAAAGCGGCCAGATAGAAACTAGCAGATCCCACAGCAACAAGGATTCGAAGAAGGGAAGCCTCACCTGAGCCGGCGCTGCCGTGGGATACGATGCAAACGGGGGAGGCAAAAGATGCTCTAGGAGATGATTGCAACACCCCGCGCACTGATCCCTCCTTTGCTGCCGCCGTTCCTTGGCTACACTGCGGCGGGGGCAGCAAGTCAGCTAAGGAGATAGGCGTCAAGATCACCATCACCTGCGCAGCTATTGCTGCAGCAGCAAGGGCCTTAAGGCCTTTTTGGATTTCGCTTTCAGGGGGACGGCCTGGCGTAGCGTTGCAGGGGCAGAAGGCGGCGGACGACGCAACAACCACGATTCTAGGAAAAAGAGACGCAAGCAGAAAAGAAACAATGCGCGATTTGCTACGTGCTCGCCAGCGAAAGACGCTGCAAGAAGGGGGGCAGTGTATGGGCAATGCTGTTCGATGCCTATCTCTCTCTCTCGCTCTCTCAGATTCTGTACAGCACACACCACTACAAGGCTTAAAGACTGGCGTGGACTTGACGCCCTCACTTGTGGTTCAGGAGCCGCACAGTGGCGGCGAAAAGCGCTATCAAGCATCTCAAACAAGGCAACACCCCCAGGAAACGGCACAGCATGCTTCCAAAAGAAATCACACAGTAACCCCCCGCTTCTACGCAGTCTTGGGGGGCACTAGAGTGACCTTCTTCCTCCCTCTGCTGGCTGCTGCTGCTGCTGCTGCTCGATTCGCTGCCTCTGCAGAAGGATACACGAGGCAAAAGCTCTAAAATAGCATCTTTGTGAGAGGCGACTGAGGCTGCGCCCTCCTCTGGTCTTTGTTGTTGTTGTTGCTGTTGCCACCGCTCGCCGTCATCCGTCTCAGCCGGGGCAGTGTGACAAGTGCTCTCCAGGAAACGGGGTCGCTTAGCCACAACTGCTGCGCCTAATGTGGTGCTAGCTGGTATTTGGTAATATGCAGTTGTTGTTGCTCTTGCTCTTGCTCTTGTCGGTGCCTGAGGCTGCTGCCACAGCGGCTCGCTTGATCTGAAGGGGGGAGGGGGCATAGATCCGTTTTTGCTGCTCTTTGCGCTGCCGACAAAAGAAGCCTTCTGCTGCTGCTGAGGCTTGTGCGCAGCCGTAAATAGCTGCAGCAGCTCCTGCAGCTCCTTCAAAGTCAGCAGCAGCTCCGTTGGGCTTACCGGAGAGCCGCCTTTTCCAAACAGACGAACGCGGTGTAGAGGAGGGGCCTGCCTTTGCATCTCGCGCTCATGCTGCGCATACCACGCTTCCTGCAGCTTTGAAAGCTCCCTCCAAGGCACTGAGGCGGATCCTACTGCAGCGGCAAAAGGAGGCAAAGCCGAAGCCGCCTCGGAGAAGAGCTTTGGCGAATAAAGGCAGATGATCGGCGCGGCTCTGGGTAGTGTAAGGGCCTCTTCTTCTCCCGTATCTGATGCGGTGGAGTTTCCTGTTGAAGCACGCTCGAAGGGCGAGGGAGGCAAGCCCAAGCATTTCTCCCTAAAGGCGCCACTGTCGCAAAGGCACAATCGCCAAGTCCACTCTCTGCACCACAGAAGCAGCAGCTGGAGGCTCTCTCACCCGCTTTTCGCTCTTTAGAGCAGCTCAAACAGACACACGCAGCTCCCACGAGAGCATCTCGCCGGCACAGCAGCACCCGTCCCACACGCAGTGTTGCCTCGCAAACATGAGTTCTCCTTCCTTCCACTCACTGAATATCGGCCTTGGATATCAACCGAGAAGTATGCCGTAACGCCCATTCTTCCAGATCGCCTTCCTCGCCCTTTCTCTGAGACGCATCTCCCTGTCTCTGCTCTGCTGCCTGCAACAAGTAGGGGAGCTCTGGATGCTGCGTGAACAGCCGGTCAAAGAACTCTGCAGGGGCCCTCCTGGCGTACGGAGAGGGATGCAGGAGCACATACGGCAGCTGCGCGGCTGTTGCTGCATGGGCATACACCGTAGCAAAAAGCCCTAGCGCCACCACTGCTGGCTGCAGCCTCCACTGTTTCAGCGGCTGCTGCTGCAGCGCAAGCAGCAGCAGCTCCGCTCGACCCTGCAACAGCGGCACCAGCAAGGCCGCCTCGCACGGATCGTACGATTGAGTCACCTCTTGCCGCACGGGAGAGGAGGGCAGCGGCAGCAGCCACAAAGGGAGGCCCCCACCCACTGACGTCAAAGACACGTCACCCTTGCTGCAACGCAATACGGCTCCCCCACTGCCGCCTGCTGGAGAAGCGGCTTCCGCAGACCCTGTTGCTGTCGTTGCCGCTTCTGGTGTAGATGCATCCCAAGGGGAAGCAACAGCGAGGCCCCGTAATGCAGCCTCGCTGCAGAGCTGCCGCACCCAGCATTCGTGTGTGGCCACTATTAGGACGGGGGGTGGTTTCCGTGCATCGTGTGTGCCCTCCGCCCCAACATGCTGCTTCAGCTCGCACGTAGGGGGCCCTTTGGAATGCCCGAGAGCCTGGAAGGCCCCCAGAGCTCGTTTCTTAGAGATGAGGAGGGCCGTGTGGGCTGCTACGGCAAAGAGCGGCAGAAAGTCACCCCAGGTGCCTAGAGCCACAACAACACCGCATACGGCATGGGACCCAGTAGCCCCATCAGCCATCTAGCTACAGCTGGTAATGCTGCTTGTGGTGCAATTTCTGCCACAGGCGTGCATATCCCGTGGCTGCTGGACTGCGTTTTGAATCAGGCGCACGGCATCGCCCGGCTGAGGTCCCTTCACGGCAAAGGGGGAGTGTTGAAACAGAAAATGCAGTATACGCATTTGAAACGGACATAGCACAGCTGGGAAGATATTTTGGCTCATGAAGTGGAGAGAGCAGAATTTCCTCCTTGCAGCCAGTTGCGGCGAGAGCCAGAGGGTGGGTTGGTTGGGGGCCGCACGTGTCTTTAAATTTCTAATTCGGTGAGAAAGAAACAGACGTTAGATCAGGCATGTTTGAAATAAGTTCATACATGTGTCTTCATCCGGGATCAAATGAGACAGTTGGGCCTGCCTCCGCGGTCTCGCTACCGGGCGAATGCCGCGAACATGCTACCAACGGTTGATGTTGCTGGCAGATATTATTCCTCCATCCTGTGAGACATCTCATAGATTCTCTTTCATTTGTTCTTTTTCTAGCCCCCTGATCTACCGCTAATAGCAGCTCTTTTTCCTCGGCGCAACGGGCGCTACAGGTGCTCGCTGGGTCGCCTTCCGTTGCCTTCCATCGCCGGGCCTGCCAAGTATTGCTCCTCCACGCATAAGGGCCTCTGCAGGGCACTGGTGCGACTCATTGCATGCCATCTTGCTCTCTGTTTCATGTGTGTTGACAATGACTGGCTGCGCTTCGTGTAGCCCTTCTGGGGCTCCACCAGTGGTTGAAACCCTGGAGCTGCCAACGCGCTTGTTGCTAGGCCCTGGGCCGTCTAACTTTTCGCCATGTGTGCTGAATGCGCTATCTCAGCCCCCGCTGGGGTACATGGACCCTAAGTTCCTGCAGGTGATGAGAGATGTGCAGGCGCTGCTGCGATATTGCTTCCAGACTCGCAACGAAACAACTTTGGCCATTAGCGGCACGGGATCGGCCGCTATGGAGGCCGCTTTGGCCAACAGCATTGAGCCAGGAGATGTCGTGCTGGTGTGTGTGAACGGATACTTCGGCTGTAGGCTGGCGGAGATGGCCAGCCGGTACGGAGCAGACGTACGCCGCAGTGACATTGCTTGGGGCTCAGTCTTCTCACTGCAGGATATTAGGGCCCTTCTAGATGAGCATCGACCCTCATTGGTGTGCATGGTGATGGTCGAGACCTCTACGGGAGCCTTGCAGCCCCTCGAGGGTGTTGGGGCCCTTTGCCATGAGTTTGGAGCCCTGCTCCTAGTTGACGCTGTCACGGGCTTTTGCACCTCCCCTCTCTTAGTCGATGAGTGGGAAATAGATATATGCTACAGTTGCAGCCAGAAAGGTCTCAGCTGCTGCCCAGGTGCTTCCCCCCTGACAGTTAGCCCCCGCGCCCTCGCCGTGATGAATGCAAGGAAATCCCCGGTGGCTAACTGGTACTTGGACTTATCTCTTCTCATGAAATATTGGGCTGGAAACGCTCGCGTATACCATCACACTCCTCCCATGAATATCTTTTACGGGATGAGGGAGGCTATGCGCCTCGTTGCTGAGGAGGGACTCGAGGCTGTGTGGCTGCGGCACAGGGCTGTGGCTCAGTACTTTGCTCAAGGCTTACGCAAACGGGGCCTGCAGCTGCATGTCACCCAAGAAACTCATAGAAGCCCCGCTTTAACAACTGTGGTGGTGCCTCCTCAGCAAGATGCAGCAGCCCTCTGTCGAACGCTCTTACAGGAGGGAGTCGAGATCGGCGTTGGGATCGGGAGCCTAGCAGGCAAGGTGTGGAGGATAGGCCTGATGGGATACAATGCAACTCGAGACAATGTGGACAGACTATTAGGCCTGTTAGATAAGCACCTTGACTTTAAGGGGACTGTAGGAGATGGCCTCGATGGTGAGGGGCATCTTAGGTAGTCCGAGCAAACGATGGGGCCCCGACTGTACCTATAATTGGGAACTTTAATGCAGGAGAACACTCAGCAAAGTTCTTTCTAATTTCTCCTGTATATAAGGTGTTGGTTATCCCCTTGTGGCACAACATCTCCACAGGGACTGTATGAAAGATGGCAGGGCCCCCAGGCAGGATGCCGCATCAGGGCCTCGTCTTTTAGCTCCAGACAGTCCGAGAACGCATGTGGGAGCTTGTTCGTAGCGCTGCCCTTAGAAGGGGCGAAGGTGGCGGGGGATCAGTTAGTAAGGAGGGTCGTTAAGTGAGGCCAACCATTTGTGCATGCGGGGCTGTGAGCCTGTACTCTCTGCACGCTGCGTAAACGATTGGCAAGCGCCACAGCGCCAACTGTGGCAGCATGTATTGTGAGGGGAGGGCCGTCCACCTTGTGGTGGCCCTTTGAGGGCTTTTACTTTCATACACAAACTATGTAGATCGGTTTTTCTCTGGCTTGCTTACTAAAAAAAAGCAGCTATATTCTGTCCGCTTTCCTCCCCACGGACGAGCCAACCTCTCCCGGGGCAGCGATTGTAAACAGCACTGCGTATACGATAAACAGCCCCTAGTTTTCGTGAGGCAATACTAACATAGCTCCAGAACCGCATGCAGCGCCCAAATGCCCTTTTGCTAAGGGATGGGGAGTAGTTGCCCGAGGGTCTATATGGCGTGCATCGTAAAGTTCACGAAAGCGACTCTTCCAATTCCACAAAGGAGGGGGCAAGGGAGAACGGTGCTACCACCTGTGGCTTTAGGTGTGCGGAAGTCGGACCGCTCAGTAGGGATAACCAGCAATTGCGAAATTCGATCCAACTGTAGCCCGGAACTACAATAAACGCCCAAAGCTGCCCTCGAATTTTGCTCGCGGCAAATTATGGCATTTCCAGACAGTAGGAATAGCTAGGGATCAGCTGAGAATTTTGACTTTTGCTTTGTCCGTCCATGTGTCTCAGTTATTGCAGAGTTGCATTAGCTTGATACAACAATGCGCAGCGATGTGTGCGTCTGCACTAGATACTATGTGCAACCAGCTGTGAAAGCTTGGAGCCCTTAGCGGGTGTAGCAATTCGCACGCTAGCTGCCCCTCTACCCTCATGTCGGGTACCCTGAGTGCCGCTAGCGGAAGGGGATTTCTTTCGGAAAGCACTCCATAACTTTCTACTAAGTTTGTACCCAGGACCAAGTCCAGTGTCTCCCTACCTCGGGTTTAGATGTAGCGTTACTCTGACTATCACCGCATGGTTCAATACACATGTTGCCCCCATCCACTGGCTGTGGCCCCAATGGGATGCCAGGCCTCCGTCTTACAGCTGGCTGCTTCCCTTCAAGCTATTTGGTAGTCCAATTTCTCAAATATCTTTCGTGGCAAAAAAAATTCTCTTCGGCGACGGAACTAGACAGTAGCGAATTCCTGTGAAGGAGGCGCAGGCTGGAAAGCGGGTGTGAACGCACTTTGGCCAGGTCTGGTGAAAAGCATCACCGATCCTCCGGTAAAATTGTTATGGATGTGTCAATAGGGCGATCTTAACCAGAAAAGTGTGCAAGCCAACCGTAAAGATGGACAAGACCTCGAAGATTGCATCAGCCGGTTGGAGATGTACCTTGGTCTGTAAATCCCCCAGATAATAAAAGATGATTGTTATTTGCACTATGTATGTTGGAGGCAGAGAGAATTCAATGGTTGCTCTATTCATGTACAGTCGAAGTGTCTGCCTGCACGGGTTAGGACGATTAAGATATCCATGGAATCCCTGACTCGTTCTGGCCAAGATCAGCTTACCAACAAGCTTCCGGAGAATGCAAGAACATTGAAGCAGGGGATTCTATCAATAGATGTATTGAGGGAAGGAAGAGAAGCGTGATTCTCGAAAATCACAGCTCAACTAAACAGCTAATTTACTGAGTCGGTTATCTCAGGCAGGCAGTCGCAGGGTGAGTAGCAACTCAGCGATTGAACAACCGACCGGTGGGGTTTCGAAAACGATGAATTCCTCGAAATTACTGCAGTAGAGAAGTGCAGTTCGTGAGTCTTTGGTTGAAAAGTATGAGTCTTTCAGGGATTAAGAACCCACGGATGTCGGGTCTATGCTGACCTACCCTGGCCAATAGTCTGAGGTGAACGAAGAGAAAATGTTCAAGGCAACAAGTTTTCCTGGTCAGCCCCAGACAATTCCCCCAACAAAGCACCTACCTCGACTCTGGAGGGGTGGGTCATGAAATCCGGAACTGCATGCAGATGCTAGCAATTAAAAGACTTGAACAGGGGGGCCGGGCCTATTGAGAGCAGGCCTTTTAGCAAACAAAGGAAGCGCCTTAGAGACTCGGAAAACTTACCAGCGCACGCCGCATCAAAGAGTGCACCATGAGCTAATTATGCGCTGAATCAAGCTTGCACTAATGGTCACGGATTGTAAGCGTTACTAAAAACTGAATATGAAGTGGATCTGCTACCTGGAGAGACGGCACAGAAGTGAAATGTGCCCTTTCACTTGTTAGGGCAGTCCGTAAGACTCAGATTTGCTGATGGGAAGCAGAACACAAGAGTTGTTAAAGATGGCTAAATGCTACTACAAACCAGATTTGCCTCCTGTCAGTATGGTGCGTGATTCAAATGTTGGACCTGTACACTAAGCACTCCCAGGTATGCCACAGGTGACCAAGTGAACGGATAGCATGCGGCCTCTGCTGCGCATTGGGCAGGCTAGTGTGTGAGGAAGCGCTAGTAAAGAACAGTTTTCGAATTTTCTCTACAGCGCTCATTTCATCTACTGGCGAGCGGGGCAGAGTCAGTTACCTCAGCATGGTGAGGCAGAGTCTATGCGTGCGCCTCAATAGCGATAAAGGAGAAGACGGTTCTGAGCATGTATCCCGTCTTATCAGCTCTGCAACGAATATGGAATTCGGATATATTTAACTGTTAACCGAAGAACAGCAGGAATATGCATATATTGACGGAGAGTTCGAGAATGGGCTGAATAAAGACGAGCTATCAGCAGGCTGGCCACTTGCTGGCTGTCCAGCGTGTCGTTTTGACTTCATATTCTAGGGAATCCCAAGCTGATCCGCAGTACCGGAGTTCCCAAATATGGCAGGCAAAAATATGCTGAAAAAGGCCAATTCAGGGACCAAGCAGCCCTTTGAGGCACAATCCCTGTTGGTGCCGAGAAAGGATTGACGGTGGCATGTGTGCACTTACTTCATGGCCCTGAACAGGGTAGCTGTGAAGCAGGAGCTCCTGACTCCTCATGTTCATGACACACTTGCCAAGTTACATGGATAAGAAGCCTACTCGAAATTCGATTTTACAGACGCTCTTGCGAATCCCTATTGACTCTAGTGACCAGCGCAAAACAATGTTGCACGCTAGCGCTGGACAGCTCGAGAGTACATGCATGCCATGGGGACTTGTTAATGCCCAGCTAAGCTGCGACGTCAATGTACTCGTGATTTCCAATAAATTTAACAGAATGCTGGATCCCCAACATCGTCGTGGATGCGCTCGCGCGATGTCCCAGCAGTCTACCGTTGCGCATCTCAGCCGTTTTGATCTGTGATGAGTCATGGTTGCTATCAAAGCTGCTTGGGCCGTATGCTTTTGATACTCATGCGTTAGCTTTTACCGCCAAAATTTACAGGTAGTGTGAAAGCACTACCACATCGAAATTGGCCTGCAAAGGCTCACCCACAGTAGGAATCCCGGCGGGTGTATATTCCGAATTCACCCCGCACTAGAATTTCTGCACACATCACATGATTTTCTTGCTTCAGACCAGGGCAGGAGTCACAGTACAGTGCGACAAGCTCTCGCGGTCCCGGTGGCTTGTTGTGCATCCTGCGGCAGAAGAATATGCGACTCCAGTCTTACAAACATTCATTTTCTCGGCTTGATTCCTCTCCTTGTCCTGAGTGGGCCTATACTGCAACAGCAACCTTGTCTGCCTGCTGTAATCCTGCATCCCTGGTTACGTTGAGGAGCCTTTCTCCGTTCTTGCTCTGGGCCTGGTGGTCCGGGCTCAGTAGCCACCTTTGTAGCGGATAACTTACAGCGCAAGCGGTCTAGTGCATCCGAATGTGTGCACAAAGCTCATGAGACCCAAGCGCTAAGTCACTACAATAAGCTGCCGTAGACTGTATGTTTGAGGCAGGAGATTCGGTCATGGTGGATCCTCATGCTTTGATGGGATGCATCAGAAGGCGACCGGGCAAAGAAGTTTCCGGTGTCAGGTGTCTGAGACAATTTGCCATACTCTCAAAAATGAATACTTCTCCTTGTTATGCTGACTTTCTGGACAGCTGCTAGTGGCACAAGAATATAGATATCGGCTTCCTAAAGAAGTTTCAAAGCTTTCCTAAGTATCATTGGTCGTTGATGCACAGGCAAGTGGCCCGTGTGGAAGCGGAAGATACACAGAGAGCTGTGGAAGTGCTGAATTATAGGACACTCGTGCACTGAGAACACACTAGCTGGGAGTCTCTAGTGAAACTGGGTGGGGAACGCCAGCCTTAGTGGTTGATTGAGAATCAGTTGCGGGCTTCGTTGCCTGTGGAAGAATTCGCAGTTTTCCTTGGCTTACAACTCTAGTTTCCATGAAACCTTTCCATCGCGTCCTTGTGTTATCAGCATTTAACGAGCAACCTTTGCCTCAATTAGCTGTCTTATTCGATGGCGATTGCTTAAACAGTTGGCGGTTAATATTGTCAAGTTGTTCTCTAAGCTCAGATTCATGCTTTGGCACTCCTGAGTGTGTTCCCTCTATTCCTCCTCATGCTTCTTTTGGAGCTTTGAGATTGATTATGCGGCATGCGTCAGCTGTATTCGCGTGCTGTATGAGGGAGGTATAACTGAACTACTTTGTCTTGATTCCCCTCTTCCTGAGTTCCCTATTGTACCTCTCCTCTGTTTCCTCGTAGCAGGTGGCTTACACATTTTAGATCTTGACGGCGGCAAGCCACCGCGCTGCGGCGGTCGTGTTAGTTTTGCCTCTTGCCCTTTGTGAGGTAGTGTGCGTGTGCCTTCCTTCCTGTGGATTTCACTGCAGCGGTATGTGCACGAACATGTTTTCCTCATTTGCACTCTTTTCGCATTTCTGGAGGTCTAGGCAATGGAGATAATGTGGAAAGTCTAGACCTCTGTCCTGCATGCAGTAGGTTTAGACGCACTGGTACAGAATACGTAGGCGTGGGTTCGAGATGGGGAGAAGACGCAGCAGGCTAGGTTACACTCAAATGCTTTACACTACACCAGTTGATTGCAACTGCGGACGAGAAAAGAAATGACAATTCGGTTTCTTTGTTGGTATACCATACTTTTTCAAGGCCCTTATATCTGTTTACAACAAGACGCAATGTTGGGCAAGTGCGCTAGATTCTACGTCGAGCCACCTGTGAAAGCTGGGAGTGCTTCAAGCGTGCAGCAAAGCGCATCTTAGGTGGGCCTCTCACTCCATGCCGTGAACTCTGGTTGCCGCGGGCAGGAGGAAGAAGGCGGAAGGTCTTTCGTTAGACACTATAAAACTTTCTACGTAGTTCGTGTTCCTGATGGGTGCGGAGTTTACTGTCTCCACAACGCGAAGTTAGACGGAGCATTGCAGAGGCGTTTAAAAAATGATTTTTCGTATCCAGCTAGCGCTGCTCTGCAGCAAATAAGATTCATGAACAACTCTAACTCTTTGTCATGCACTAGTAATGTAGTCTGCGGTGCTGAAATGTGGCGTTCGCCGATGCAGTGCCAACGACGGCCTATGAAATCTACAAAGCGTAACCACTGGCGTTGTTCGGCTAAACAAGTACTATATAGTGTCTGTACTATCATGCACCACTGTTTTAGAATAACTGTGGCCACGGCTTTTGCCATATTACACCCCAGAGGACACAGAGCCGTACGGTTTTGCAAACGCACTCCGCTTGTGTGGATATCCCCGATACGGAGAACGTTCATCTAGTATCAGATTGTGTGAAAACTGAGCTGAACGAGCTTATCAGCGTAATGTATCAATTTCGCATTTGTATTTCAGGAAAAAAGACGAGAAGACTACAACTGGAGGTTTGCCTGTTACCTGCGTGGTGGTCGGCACCCGTCTTTCCCCCTGGCAACCCCCCAAACGCCGCACCCCTCAGTTGTGGCCACAAAAATGCCTTTAAAGTGTTTCGATTGGCTTTACAGATCGAGAAAAATCCAGAAGTTCCGAATGAGTAGGGCAGGAACGAGCAGCGTGCCACCCGTGTCCTCCACAGCGCTGGCCACAGCGTGGCCTTAAAGGAGGGCCAGGGTATGTACGATGTTGTTGGATTCCGGGCGCAATTGGGTTGACGGCTCGGAAAAATTTGGAAAACGAGAAGTTAACTGACGAGAAGCGTGAAAAGCCTGGCCATGAAGGTGTCTGTGGGGGCGGCTGCCTCACACTGGAGGCAGTGCTCGCAGCTACCGCTCTGATTACTTGCTCCGAATTGTGCTGCACCATCTATAGTGTATTTCCTACGTGCTTTGGAAGCAGTTGTCTCTTTTTGTCCTCGTGTGACGCCGGTCGGTGGGGTAAAGCCCCTCGACTGCCGGCAGCTTCGCCCTCCTTATCGAAACGGTCGTACAACACGGACGCTCCCCTCCTCTCCCTTTTTTCCTTCTTTTTCCTTTAAGCTTATTTCTACAGTAAATTCTTCGTTTCACTCTGGCCTTTCGTATCCCGGAGCCGTATGCACCTCCCCCTCTACAGGAGGCTGCACCCTGCTTTACCTCCGTATCCCTGCTCTGGGTGTGCCGTGCTATTGGGCCCCCCGGGGGCCCCCTAGGCCACTGGCCATATGAGGGCAGTCGTCACACTCGGCGTTTGAAATTCCCTGGGGGTTGTTACCGCGGACTGCACCCCTCACCCCTCCATTCTGTGGTGCCCCTATCTAGAGGGCCCCCTGCCCTTATACACGCTGTGCTTCTGTGGCCAAAGGCTTCCTGTACACCTATGAGTGCAACTATTGGGGTGGGCAGCCCTTCAGTCTCTGACTGATGCTGCTCTCAGCGACGGGGGAGGCCCTGCAGCCTTCGTGCACCTGCACAGGTGGCCACAAGCAGACGCAACGCCGCGCACCTCTTTATTCATGCCTTTAAGTGCATTGGCTGTCTGCTGAGACATCTGCCTGCTGGCCTTCCGTCTTCGCGTGTTTGTTGCGTAGTCAGCCCAAATGGGTAGAGGGCCGCCTGCATCGTCAGAATCAGCGCCTCTCCAGGGTGCTCCTGCCCCCCGTGGTAGTCATTCCACCATGCAGAGCAGGCCTATGGACTTCTTTGTAACAGAGGATCATCGGTTGCAGAGAGACTTCGAGGAGTTAGTGCCTATTGGGAAGGGCGGATTTGGCCGCGTGGTGAAGGCCCGACATCGGCTAGATGGGGAGGTATATGCCATAAAGATCATCGAAGTAAGCGGGATCCTGAGGGGCTATAGATGCGTCTTCGAGGCACCAAGTGAAGGGTTTAGGAAGAAAGCTGCAAGGCGTATAAGGGCTCAGATCACGGAGGGGGAAGGAGAGCCGGCGCAGCTCCTGCTGCTGGAGGGAAAAGGGGTGCATCTATACGGGCAGAGAGAGATTTCTGTTGCATTGCGCGTCTGGCTCGGTGATTGGGATGAATGTGTGTCCACCGTCGTGTCACGATGGAATGCCCTCTACCGAAACGGGGAGGGCAGGCTTGAGAATGTTGCGATGCCTGCCTGCTACTGCAGTTTTGGTCCTGCGTTTGCTGCTGTTTTGTCGCAGTTTACTGTGGACGCACGCCACTTGGAGTCCAGGATTCGGCGATTCTTGCGGGAGGTTCAGTGCCTTCGCCGTCTTAACCCACACACGCATATCGTGCGATACTTCTCTTCCTGGTTGGAGGCTAGGGCCCTGCCTCTGGCAACACCACCTCACGTGTGCAGCGAGCTGAGATTTCGAGGGCGTGGACGGGGGCATAGAGGAACTGGCCTCGACGCGGGGGGGGAGGTTGTGCGCACTCCACTCGGTGGGAACCATCACGACGACGGGCTGCTGCGTGGAGTTCTTAACCTGCCTTCTAGCGAGAATCTTGAGGGGCCCCCTAGCGAGCTCGCTGGGAGAGCTGGCCCTGTAGCATCCGAATATGTCAACACCTGTGGCCTCGCCGTCGCTGGGAGGTCGAACAGCCAGAGCGGCCAGCCAGCCGCGTCGAGCTACGGATTCTGGTGTACAGACACGTACAGCGGCGACAACACGAGTGGTCTCAAGATCTCCTTCAGGCATCCCAGCGAGCCTCGCGTCCTAGACATCTCTGGAAGTACTCATCGCGCCAATGGCTGCGTGCCGCAGGAGGCAACGGGAACTTTGATGGAATCCTGGACTGGAGCTTCTTCTAGCCTTCGAGCTCAAGGCGGAGTTGCGAAAAGGACCTTGATCGGCGATAAGTGGGCTTGTTTTGCGCCTTATCGCATTGTGGAGGCTGCACCACAGGCCAGGCCTAGTACCCCCTGCTTGCCCGCTGGAGGAGCGCTTGTAACGCCTCCTGGAGGAGCGCTTGTAACGCCTCCTGGAGGAGCGCTTGTCTCGCCTCCTGGAGGAGCGCTTGTCTCGCCTCCTGGAGGGTCCCTTCCTCTTTGTCCCTTGCAGGGTAAACAAGGGACTGTGGCAGTAGGCACAGGGCGACGTTCTTGCAAGCCCATGATGTATAACAGCAGAAAAGGCGGAGTCCGTCTGGACGGCGCTCGTGGCTGTGGGGAAACGTGTATAGAGAGGCCCCCTGCTGGCGGCATCTCCCAGGTGTCTCCCCAGCAGCCCGTCGGAGGTCGCGTAGAGGTGTCACTACACATTCAGATGGAGTGCTACCCGATGTCTTTGGAGCAGTATATTGCAAGCACCCCGGAGGTGGAGGGGCCGCGCGAGGCTCTCTTTCTATCCCAGGTGATACACGGAGTTGCATACTGTCACAGGCGGGGAGTTATCCACCGAGACCTTAAGCCCTCTAATATGTTTGTTACTCCGGAGGGTACGATCCGCATTGGTGACTTTGGTCTGGCCCTTAGGGAGGACCTTTACTGCGACACTAGGGGGCCACATCATAAGGAGTCTTCCCCACACTATTGTGGATCGCCGCCTTCCCTCACCAGCACGTTTCCAGTCATGGGAGCCCCCCCATCGCTAGGCGAGCAGGCCACGATAGTGGCCATCCGTGCAGCAGAAACAGCGGAGGCAGGAGGTGCACATCTTGCCGCAAATCGCACGCGTGGTGTTGGAACCACCGTGTATGCGCCGCCTGAGCAGCTGGAGGGGAGACCTTACGGGAGCGCAGTTGATATATGGGCCTTAGGGATGGTCGGCCTTGATCTCTTCTGCCGTGCAGAGACTGTAATGGAGCGGTCTGAGATATTGCAAAGGGCTCGTCAAGGCCTCATGCCACCAAGCTTGGAGAAAGAGCATCCTGATGTCGCCGCCTTGTGTAGAATGTGTCTCCAGATCGACCCCGCAAAGAGACCTTCGGCAGCAAAGCTAAAACACTTGCTTGAAGAGGGGTCTCTTCTTAGGGGCCCACTTGTTAGGCCCGCAGCTTGCTTTCCACTCCCCGGGGTACTCGGACAGCAGTTGATTGGGCTTCCGTCAGGAGCTGATGGCTGTACCTCATCATCAAGGCAGCAGCAGCAGCAGCAACAGCAACGACAGAAGCTCCCATTACACCGTTCGAGCTACAACTCGGCGGGGGAGGCTTACCTCGTCCCGCCGTCACCGTATGTCCTCTGCACCCCCAAACTTACTGCTGCATCGCCTCCTGCGCATCCCTGCAAACCCCTGGCGAATGCAATAGCAGAAAATCCTTCGGGGTCTCCTTTGACACACCAGGGGGCCTGCTCTCCCGTGTTGCCACGAGCCTCTGCAAGCGGCAGTTTGTGGGGCCTCTACGACGAGGAGGGGGGGATAGATACCGAGAGCTGCTTCGTGCCGGCTTTCGTGGAGTTGCGCTCCCACAAAGGCAGCTGGAAGCGACGGTGTGTGACACTCGACTTGCTGCGATGTCGTCTCTACGTATATGCCAAGCCCAGGGATCTAAAACCTCGCCAGGTCTATGAGCTGGGTGGCCTCGAGGGCTTCAAGTCCTTCGAACTGCAACTTTTGCCACCGCCTTCAACCCCGACAACGGCAGCAGAGACCTCTCCAGAAGGGGGGGAGCCAATGCGCTTCCTCCCAGGGGACTCACTGCCACGGCTAGCATACATGGAGCTCGAAAGAGACTGGGGGGGCCTTCCACCGCCAGCGGCTGAGCAGTTCAAGGCGTCCGACGGCCTCTCGGCGAGCACTAGCCATACTAAAGATACTCGGGTCGAAACTCTCTCTTTACTTCCTGGGCATCGCAACTCGCACCTTTTTTCTGCTGCTCCCACGTTTGCATCCCCTGAGCACTTCACCATCTCCAGCAGTAGCACAGACGGGACAGTGGTTGCAGGAGCCACGGGACCTGCAGCAGTTGTAACTGTATCTGAGGCTACCACTTTTTGTGCTGATTGCATTGGACCCCCACTGGCTGCATCGCCTCCTCCCCTGGGGGCGGTGCTGCGGTGTGCAGCTGACCCTTCACCGAGGGGCAGCGAGCTTCAGCTCCCTGTGGGGGCCCCTTTAGAGACCCCCGATGGAGGGGGAGCCTGGGTGATGGTCCTCAAAGCATCCCCTCTTCGAGAGGACCTCTGGATCCGTGGCTGTGTTCCCTCCACCAGCAACAAACTTCCCACGACCCCTACTGCTGGTCTGTCGCAGCAGCAGCTTGGCTCGGCATGCAACAACAGGGCCTGGCTGGAGGGCCTGCTTGAGATAATGAAAGGTGTGCAGCAGCAGCATCAACAGCAGCAACAATAGCAGGAACCGTGGCGGAGCAACAATAGTAGAAGCGACATTTTGAAAATCGCAGCAGCAAGAGCAACAGTGGGGACTTTTGTACGCGGGGGCCCTCTCCTATGTGATGGCCGCAGCAGCGGTACGTTTGGAAACTCTGATAAGGTGACTCTTGTCGATTGTATGGGCGCTCCGGTCCTTGTATTAGTCAACCGAAAGGAACGAGACCTTCGAAGAGAGGCTTTTTCGATCCCTTTGATTATCCCATACGGAGCAGCTTGGCGCGGCACTGGTGCATATCGCCTGGAGTATTAGGGTATTGGCCGTTTTAATCGGGAGACATGGTGGCAGGATGGGAACGAGGCCCCTTTTGCTGCTCCGGCAGAGGGACGCTTGTGGGGCTCCTCACAGCTTAGGTATGAAATCGTGGATAGCAGCTGAGAGGGGAGGCGACCTCGCTACACTGTGGGGGGGGCAGGGGGCCTTAAGGACCTTTCGTGTTGCCCGACGCTTCATGGTCTGGCTAGTAACCGGCGGCAGCGGAGAACATGGTCCCAGAAACGTCCTCCCTACTATTGTCTTAGCCTCGCGAAAGTGTTCGGACACGCACGATAACCGCGACATAAGTGTGTAGAGAGGTAGAAATAGCGAGCAAAACTTGGAAGAATGGATAAGATGTTGCTGGATCCTTGAACGTGCATGTGGGCGGTGGTGGATTTGATAAGAGCTTTGAGGGTTCCCAGGAGGAGTCCTGTACGTGCTTGTGTAAATCGCTTGTGTTTATTGATAGAAGCTCCGACGTTAACATTCAGGGGCGGCAGGTGAGCGTGGGGCGCTGATGCTGCCGCCATCAGGGGGCCTCGTGGTCTTCTTCTTATTCTGCAGGAAGAGTTGCTGGAAATCTGGCTAGAGTGCCCCCCCACCACTAAACCCGAAGGTGGGGATTCTGGCTTTTCATTGTAATTCTATAGAATAAGCCTCTCACAAGGAGTCTGAACACGGTGCAGGAAACAGGCAGAGTGAGTTGTACTAGACACCGAGAATTGAGGCACGGAGGCAGAAGCTGCGGAATAGATTTACAGCGAGATGGATGTGGAGACATAAAGATAAGGGAGCCGACAGAAATTCGCACAGAGGACAGAGACGCATAGAAATGTCTGGCAGCCGGGGGAATACAGACTGGGCAGAAGACTTCAGAGCCAGAGTGCAAAGCAGAGCAGTGAGCAAAGAGTATGCAGAAATGAGAATACCGACTAACAAACGGTGTTCGTTGCTCCAGAAACGTCAAACGAGCATGGGCCTGTGAATTCATCCAGGCTCGCAAAGTTCTCTAGACAGAAAGATGAAGGATTAGTCCCCTGGTGGTTTAGAGGCATACTTTTGGCCCCTTATCCCCGCGCATGTCCCTCGTGTCTCACTAGAGTTTTCCCTGCATGCGGCGGAGACAGGAAGAGGATTTCTACGGGGCAACCCGCGGCCGTATACTTAAGGCACTCACTGCGTCATACGCCTTCAAGGACACCTTTTCGAACATCCTCTGGTGCAAGATGCTCGGCTCGCAGGGGGAAGGGAGCGGGTATTGCATACCTCATAACGGCGGGCTGAGAGCTAATAAGGCCTCTTGTCTGCGAACAAAGTCCCTCGAGACTCGCCTAGGGGTCCTCCTGGCTGCGTCGTACTGCTGCAGTTGATGTGTCAAGCACTGAGAGTAAGCCGCACGCAGCCACCCCTTTCTGGGGCCTCGTTTTTCAGGACTTTCAATCAAGTTGGGGAGCTTGCGTGCTGCGAAAATACCGGTAATGACGCTGGGAGCTTTGGAACTTGAGGTGAGCTGCGGCTGACTGCCTGTAGCTTCCCACTGGCCTAATCATGGCATCAGTACGACGAAACAACGCTCCTTTGACTGCATGCAGATATATGGGAACATAGATCCCGGTAGGGACAGCAACGGAGCTAGGTCGTTTTGACTGCGTGAAAGGGTCATGCTTCCGCTCAGGCCTCGAGCTCCTACGTTAAAGTGCCGCCTTTTGGGATCCCTCAATAGAGAGAATTACGCTCTTTTCCACTAACGAATGTTCCTCCTACCCGCGAGGAACCCCGCCAACGGGGTGGAAAGGTAGCTGGCTTGTAAGGAGGTCGACCTCCTTAGAACTCCTCGCACATGCACATTGATATATACTGCAACGCTTCGTATGAGGTTTCCTTAGGGAAACAGTTGACTCCAGGCTCGAAACGGACTTCACACAAAGTTATTGAACGTTTTGAAGAAAGCTACCACCTCCCCTCCTGCCATCACACAGAACCCGACATAAGAGTACATAGCCACCAATGGTCGACGTAGCTGCCCGTTCAATGCACTCCGAGCATTCACAGCTATTTGCGCATAGCGTCTGGAGTAGACGCACCGAACGCTGCGCCTTGTGGTAGCGAGTGGGAAGTACCCCGCACTAAATATGACACACGACAAGCCAATTATTTACGTTTCAGCGATTCGGGCTGAATACTGTAAGTGTAGCAGAAAGTGCAAAATGTAGCTTCGGATCCTGCACATGAAGTAACTTGAGCACCGAGACAGAGCATTTATGTGTATAGCAAGCTGAATTCCTGGTGCGCAGGAGGTAGAATATAGCCACAGCCAAGTCATAGCGCCCATGTGTCACTAGTGCCAAGTTTACTTGCTGAGAATTCAGTTTTTGCTGCATGAATACAGCGTAGTCCGTAGGAGATTAGGAAGCCGCCTCGAGGGACAAATGTTCTAATTCCGTCTGTTTCTGTGACATTCTACGCCGTTAATAATTCGAAACAGACTTAAAAGGCAGTCACGAAACACAAGTCGTTGTAATACAGGGTGACTGCGAAGTTTAGAGCTCTACCTCGTGCCGCTAGGATCCAGATGTCTGTCAAGGCGAAGGTGAGGGGTCTGGTTTGATCTCACTGTGCATTCCTTATTCGTCTTCGGGACCCCCTAAGAGGTCTCACCTGTCCTTTCTAAGATATGAGTAAATAGATAAGGCGATATTTCCAGACTGGTGGGACCCGACAAGAAAAGGAAGGTGAGCTAGAAATAGGAACCCTCCGCGCAAGTCCGTTTGCCTAGTGCGAGGCTCTTGCCCGTCTCCGTCCTTTTGCGCGCCGCCGACTTGCCTGCAAATGTCGTGTCCTCAATGTTTTTGCATATTTACTTTGTGCCTTGTTTTTAATGTAAAAGTATTATATGTTTACATCCTACCTGATATCTTGGATCTAACTTCCGTGCCGCGAGGAGACTGTTGTCGCACTCGGAATATAGGGGAGCAGCAGTGACTCCTCGATAACCGGGTTCCTGCAGCAGCGCAAGCAGCTTTTTGCTGCATTTGTCCACGTGTGGTTCATTAATTAAATCTTTTTTTCACGTGAGGGACCAAATAACAGTCTTTCTTGGCGAGTGTTTGGCTTATTTCGCGAAGGATGAGAGGCATCGTCATTGGTGCCGCAGTAGCGGCCCTCCTGGCCCTCGGCTGTGCAGATGCAGCGATGCCCCCAAATGATGATGAAAAAAAAGAAAAGGCTCCAGACGAACATCCCCCCGAAGCGCATGAGGTTCCTTCTACGTCACAAGACGTCGCGCGGCAAGAAGGTGCTGCTGGAGAACACTCTACGGCCTGCCAGCTTTTGGCTAGACTTGGTGAGGGTAACCCGGAATCTGGACGTCAGGCCGTAAACAGCCTACTCATGTCCTTATGGAGAGGGCTTCAAGCCGATTTACTCCTTCTCGGCGATACAATCTTGACGCCTCTGCGCCTCTTGCATTGGTCTATTCACGCCCTTTCTGACCTACCTCAGGAAATCATGCTTAGGCATCGTGCCCGCAGGAATCCTCCCCGGGTTAAACCACGTAGGCGTCGTGCCTTGCGTAATCGACCTAAGGTTGAACGGCCTACGTCCCCTGCCCCGGGTCCTTCATCTGCACCTCCAGATGTGACCCCACCCCCGGTGGCCCCCCCAGTGCAGAACCCTGCAACGAGTTCTCCACCGATACTTGGACCTGAGGAAGAGAGAAAGCAGTACATTGAATTGAAGAGGATAGAGGGAGCTGTGGCTATGGATTGGTGGGTCGCGCTGAGCGAGGAAAGGGCTTTTTACAAGCTTACAGAAAGGGGAAGAATTCCCGATGAGATGACCATAAAATACGTAAAGTATCCAGCACTCCTCGCCATTTTCGAAAAGTATACCTCCATGATAATGGAACCCGAAGAATTTACTCCCGAGTTCTACGAAAGGCACCCTAGAACCCCCGGTTTCTCTCCTCTCAACCCGCACCCCACGCCATCAGTTCCTCTTGACCTGAAGCCAATGATAAAGAAAGTAGAGGACAGCGTTCGGAACTTCTACGAGGCGAGTGACGCGGGAGACGCGGTTTCGGCAGATGACCTGTATGATTTTGAGCATGAGAAGGAATACTGGATAAGAGAGCTGGATGACCAAGCGGAAGTCAATTGGAGTGTTGCTGTGGGGTGTTTGAATGTGATAGACCAAATTCGTAAGGAATTGGAAGAAACACCTCAGATGAAAGAAGATAATGACGCACTTACCCGTAAGTGGTTAGAAATTGGGCACGAAGCCAAATACGCACTCTCTAACGAATGGGACCCTAGAGCGCTGCAGAAAGTCACTCCCCCTGATGATTCTGCAGCCACCTCGCTTCAACCACAAGTTGACATATCGCCGTCCACATCCGGAGCTTCGCGTACACAGCAAAGTCCTCCGGAGCCAACGCCAGGGGGATCCCGTGATATGGATCCTACGACTGCGATGCTTTCTGAGCCACAACCAAAGCCACCAGTACAAGGGCCTTCCGGCACTGTGTCGCGATCGCCAGGCTCTGCCTCGAGTGTGGTTGGCAAGGTCCTGAAATCCCAGTGGCTCTCGCCCCCCCCGAACTTAAAAAATGCAGGCGAACAAGGTGGTGCTAAGGGCAGTGATTCGGCAGCAGCCACTACACCCTCTCTACCTAGTGGAAGTCCCTCCAACATACCGCAGCCCCCCCAACCAGCAGTCCATGAGTCTCCGACCAGTGCGCACTTGCCACCTCTCACCCCCCGCCCTATAGACCTTGGGGATACTCGCAGGAACCCCTCCGACAGCGCCCAATAAATGAAGAAGTCAAGAGTGACACGAACTTCCGAAGATCGCCTGGAGCTGGAACGCCTCTCGCCATCGTGTCTAGGTCTCGGGAGGGCAAGCCTGACACCAGATCTCAACTATACGAGCGAGGAAAGTAAAATGGTTGCGTGTTTGTAGGCCCCACTACAGAATGTCATTTTCTCAAAGTGGTCGCGTAGTTAGCTGGGGTCTAGCCATCTAGATAGACCCAGGAGATACGTGGTCATACCTCGTTTTGAAGACACATCAAGGGAGGCGTGGTAAGGGCCTGCTGACTCGGGTTTCACTATGGTGGCTCATTCCACCTTTGTACTATAAGCACTCCCCTAAGCTTCGGACAATCATCTAGCTACATGACGATTCATCGGCTTTACACGCACATAGACCCCGTTCGGGTCTGCACGAATGTGACTAAATTTCACTATACCTCCGGCAGTGTGCAGTCGACTACGTCGCTGCCATTCGCCTGCTGCTCCCTGCACCGCACTGCAGCTCTCTGACAAACTCCCCAAGTCTCGACTTTTTTAATCTCCTATCAGTCACTGCGCTTACAAAAGTCTCATGCCACTACGCTGTAGCCTCTTTGCAAAAGAAGTTACGTCCATAAGAATTTACCCCACGCTCGCATGCACCTGGAAATCACTTTTTTCTCTCCATAAACCACTTGGTGGTTTTTATTTCCTTTCCGTCTGTCCCCTTCACCACAACTTGCCTCCTCTTCCCCGGTTTTTGGTTATCGCGCTGCTGCTGAAGCTGCAATTGCAGCCGCCGCAGCCGTTGTGCATGCAGCAACGCGCTGTGCATCTGTTTATACGCCGCTTCGCCCTCTTTCCGGTCATCCTCACTCTCGCTCTGCTCACTCTTAGAGTCCACTTCGCCATCCATCTCTTCTACAACTGTCATTGCGGCTATGCGTTGCTGCCTGGGTTTCTTCGCGAGCTCCAACCAGCGGCACTCCGAGTCGCTCTCGGAACTGTCCGACATGCTTTCTGCTGCTGCTTTCCGCTGCATTTGCTGCGAAGTGTTTCCTTCAGCTTCGTCACTGTCGGACGCCTCGGAGTCAGTGTGAAGGATGAGGTGCTGCCGGCCAGCTTGCGTGCAGACAAAGCCCTGACCCAGAGTAACAGCTTGCTTTTTCACGCGCTGCCTCAGTGTTTGCTCCTTGAGCTGAAGCAGTGCAGCTGCTCCGGAAGCCGCCTTCTCTTGAGCCTTGACAAGCTGCTTCTTTGTATGCTGCAACTTCTTGGCGCTTCGCGTAGACACGAGGGACGAACGGGAGGCGGTTCGCAGAACTTCCGCTGCTGCCGCTGCGGCAGCAGCAGGGGATCTAGCAGCAGTCGCCGCGGCAACATCGCCCCTCGCCAGCATCACCAGTCCGGCATTCTTGCTCTTAAGGCCATCTGCGCCTCCACCTATCTGGTGCGCCCTTAGTAGTTTGCAGCAGAACTCATTGGGATTCCGAGTCCTCGCCTTTTCGGACAGATGTTGTAGCAGCTGCTGCTGTTGCTTGTAGCGCCGCGACCGCTGCTGCCAGTCCTTCTTTTTCTCCAAAGTTTTGTGTTTGTGGGTCCTATGCGCAGCCTGACCGCGCTCTCTGTACCCCCTCTTTCGCACCAACTGCTGCAAAGAGCCTGCCATTATTGCTTCCAGAACTGCTACACGTTCAACACCAAGAGGTAGGTAGGTAAGCACAGCGTTACCTCACCCGCTTGAAGGGCTTGGGAACAAAACAAACTTCGAAAAACCACGAGAACGCGGCAAAAGAAGTCAGAAAAACAGGCATACCGCGTCAGGGTATCTATTTCTCGAGCAAAGGAGCAAAGCGGCGAATCCGCAAGATGCGGAAGGCCAGCCTAGCTTCTCCAACAAGCGCACTCTCTGTTGCACTCGCTTCCTTCAATCCCGCGTTTGATGTTGCCGCAGAGGCAGAAGGGGTTGCCGCGGGGGGCAGCAGAGGCGCTGCGAGCAGTAAATCCTTGCCCACAGAGGAGGCCAGGCGAGATGCTCCTGAGACCGAGCGCCACGTAACAGAAGGGTCAAGGAGCAACAGCAGGAATGGTGCGTGCCGCTGGTGCAAGTCTATGCCTTGTCCTGTCGTCTTGATCCCACAGCTCCTATAGAGAAGAAGGTCAACACCGTACTGGACTCCATCACGAACTCGCCAGCCGCGTTGCCGCAGGGCACAGCACAGAGCCTCAAGCTGCTGCTCCCGCTGCTGCATCCGATGCAGCTTCAGGAGGCGTACTTCCAGGGTTTGCAGCTCTACGGATGTACTATGCCTGACAGCAGGTGCAAGGGTGCCCGCGGTAGCAACCTGCGGAGGCAGACTTGCAGCGTCACGTCCTCCTCCTGTTTTCTCGGCCTTCGGGCTGCAAAAGTCAAAAACTAACAGGAAATAATACAAAAGGAAAAAGAACAACTCTGCCAGAAAGATCGAGAAAACAGCCTTCCGCTCTCTGCTTCCTGCTCAAGCCCCAAGCGCCTTCGCCGCTGCACCGACGGTGCGGGTATTAGAGGCAGTTTGCAAGTGTGCCTGCCTCTCGCTTCCAGCCGTCACACTTCAACAACACTGCTAAAAACGCACAGCAAATACTTCGAGGTACGAGTTCCGCAAACAACAGATGCCTAATCGTCTACGAAGACTGCCACACATTCCCTCCATGAAGCATTCCTAGCCTTTTTGACCGCACTGCCACGCTGTCTCGCCGTCTTCGTGTGTGTTCATCGCTTTCTTTCTGTATCTTGCGGTCTCTTTTTGCGTTCTCTCCCCTTCGCTCAGTTTGAGGCACTGCCTCGTTCGTGTGTTCCCCTGCACTTTCTGAGTGGTTGTTCATCCCCCGTGAATACACAGACTGGTCCTGAACTGCTTCAGTCTCTTCTGCAGCGAAACCACGGAGGCCGAAACTGTGACCCGTGTTTGACTATAGGTGCTCAAATTTCTGTATCTGGGGCGTGGCAGTGGTTTCAATTCATCAACGGCTGTTGTTCGGAAATCTTCCGCGCTGCGGTGCACGTCCAGACACTCCTCTTGAGTCTCATCGAACACACTTGTCTGTTCCCTGCGCCTGTGTGCGGTGCAGAAATCACTTTGTTTTATTGCCGCCGCTTAGCTCTTCTCTCTGGCCTTCACGCGCACTCCTGTCCGTGGAAGCAATGTTTGGCTCAGGCTTGTTGGGGCACTGCGACTGCTGCCAGCGCATGCTGGAGCACTTCGCTGCTTGCCCTTTCATGTCCTGCTTTGTGCTTCTTCTTGCTAGCCTCATGGCTCTCCGGATTATCATCTGCCTCGTCTGTTGCCTCTGCGCCATCGCCAAGGTCACACACGTTTTCCCTGTTGCTCCTTTCCCCCGCCTTTCAAGCCTTCGTTGCCCTCCCATCTCACAAAAGGGGGCTTTGAATTCAGCGAACAACCAGGGCAGCAGAGCAATTCTTTCCCTACCCACGTGTGCGCCTGCCACGTACTAACATCTGCACTCGCATCTGGATGCAGTAGTCTGCCTGTGGTGCGCTTTTGTTGCAGCGGTTTGTCGCGGGAAAGAATCTGGTGTCCTACGGAGAATGGGCAGTGATTACTGGCGCCTCCGATGGCATTGGCAAGGCGATGGCCAACCAGCTCGTAAAGAAGGGATTTAAGAAGCTCCTCCTTATTGCTAGAAATGATCAAAAGCTTAAGGATGTCACCAGAGAGGTGTGAACCACGAAACAACGCACACAGGGGTCTGTGGATGCCCAAACGACAGCTGCCAAGACTTTACGTGAATCTGTCTAAGTGAACATCTCCGAATCGTCCTTTGCATGGTCTCCCTTTCTTCGCGGCAACCTCATTATCTGCTGTTCTTCTGCCTTTCTTTTGTTGCATGTGGCTTGTTCCGCCGTCTCTATTGTGATCTGTTGTCATGCACTCTCTCCTAGCACATCTTTCCTTCCCTGGATTGCCTCTTCTTATGTTGTGCATAAGCTGCTGCTGCTTGCTGCTTCTCGCCACTGCTCTGCTGCAGCTGGAAACGGCCGCACCTCACGCGCTGACCGTATCGCGGCTTGTAGTTGATTTTGCCACGGAGTCCTCTGAGGAGATTTACAAGAAAATCTCGGGAGCAGTGGAGGGTCTCTCGGTGGGAGTGCTCATCAACAATGTTGGCATATCGTATCCACACGCCATGGTCAGCGAGGCACCGGCGGCTGCCGCTGAGCTAGCCACGATCGAGGGGGAGCCGATATTTCCATGATTGGCATGCAGTCAGGAAGGCCCTTGCCCACAATTATACACATAAAGACGTTTAAAATGCTACTGAGACATTCGGTTTGTGCGCAGTACTATGATGAAGTACCTCTCTCTTTGGTGAATGAACTCGTTGATGTGAACGTCCGAGCCACCCTTGTGGTAACCCGCGCCGTCTTCCCTGGTGAGTGATGGGGTGTACAGACAACTGTCAGGGTTTTCGTGATTTACAGATTGCGCGTGTGGGCTAGCACCGTCGAGGCGTCTGATGAGACTTCAAAAAAAATCGAGGCCTCTGATGGGAAAAATGTGTGTGCACTTGCGGGGCTTTGTTCGACTCGGTTTAGGGTATGGAGTGTACGTACGCCGTAACAAGGGTGTGTGTTGCCGCAGGGATGAAGGCGCGCAAGCAGGGAATGATCGTTTGCGTGGGCAGCAGCAGCTCGCAGCTGCCCTCGGATCCGCTGTACAGCGCGTATGCTGCCACCAAAGCCGCGTCTGAAGCATTCTGCCGTTCCTTGCAGGTTGGTATATGGGGACTCTAAGGTTGGGGGATGCGTTTTCTGGTTGAAAGCTGTTCATAGGACTGCTACGCAGTGCGTTGCATCGTTGCCCGTACGGCTGCTTTACGCATTGATTCTGCGACTTCTGCAGCTTTGGCGGGCTGTTGTTTTCGTGCATGTTGTCTCTGCAGGTGGAGGCTGCCCCCTTTGGAATTCAAGTTCAGTGCCACGTGCCCCTCCTCGTGACAACGAAGCTCTCAAAGTGTAAAACCCCGGGAATCTTAAGGCCCTCTGCTACGGTGTACGCGCAAGCTTTTTCATGCTACAAGCCTCAACACCTGCGCAGACCGACGGATAGATTCGTGCGAAGTTACCTACCGCCCGCATGTGCCTCTGCTGATTTTCAATAGCCTGTTCGCGCCTAGGCATTCTTTCGGTGTGATGCGTTTGACAGATATGCCGCTAGCGCAGTGCGCACGATGTCTGGAGCTAGCTGCTGCGGGAAGCCCACTGTTTCGCCCTATTGCCCGCATGCACTAGTGTTGCGGGTAGCGCACTGGCTGCCGCTCCACACCTGGAACAAGATAAGACTCGGAGAGTGCCTATCTTTGAGACAAAGAGCTCTCAAGAAGAAGGTGAGAGACGTCCACGCCCTTGCTGCCGCCGCCTCTGGCCCCTACTGCTGTAGCCCGCGCCTCGAGAGAGAAAGAGAGGGCGCTTTATTATGTTCGTGTGTAGGATGGTTGTTTTTTCCGGTGGCATTGTTGTCTACTGCAGGAGGGTGAGAAGAAAGACACATAGGTCTTTTGTGATACCAAAGCGTATTTAGAGTTCCCACCCCGGACGAAAGATTCTGGCCACGCCGTTCGAGGGCCTTATAGCCGTGCTAGCTCCTGGCTGATTCCTACTTATGACTAATAGACGTTATCATGGACTGCTGTTCTGTAGTTGACCCCCAGAGCGGCTGCCTTGTGCTGTTGACAGTCCCTCTTGATGTTGGACAGCTCACTCAGCCCCATGCGCCTGACTAGAGAGGGGCTTCACCCTGGCTTTAGCTCGCAAAGAGAGTCGTTAGATTGTTGCTGCGGGAGGCGTTCATAGAGGCTGGTGATTCCTGGCGTGTAGGGTGTGGCCGGCCAGTTGCTTTAAGCCAATTAACCCTTCGTTGTGATTAGCCTCCGTAGAGCTGGTTGTTGTTTGGCTTGCGTGTTATTGCTTTGTATCAAGTGGGACAAGCGTATATATATGCTACGTTAGATCTAAGATGCGTGCCTGTGTGCTGAATAACTGCGCATTTCTGCCCGAACTGTGTCGGGGGTGCAGCAAGCTGCGTTCCGACTGTTCCTCTCCAACCTATACCCTGTAGTTGCAGGGCGCGAGGGGCAGAGCAGCGCTTTATCAAACGCAGATGGGGACTCGCATCCAGTTGCTTGACAGCGTCTTGAGCTACCAGATCTCTTTGCCTTAGGAGCATTGGTGTACCTCCTGATGGGTTCTCCATAAAGGAGCGAGCCTATCATAGAAGGCTCAGGTTCAAAAGTACGAGTGAAAGCACCTAGCTCCCTCCCCTGGAAACAGTTTAGTCGCTTCCTGCCTCTAAGCCGCCAGGATATCCGGCTTACGGAGCGGAACTGCTCAGACAGCATACACGTTTGTCTTTGCATAGTTCGGTCATTGACAGGCAGCAAACTACAGCGCACGAGGATATATAGTGCATTTTTCTGCCTGAGCGGAGCTAGCTGGTCTTGACACGTGCAGCAGCGCACAATGGCGATTGGAAAATACAATCAACTGTCGTTCAGCTCCTTGCTACAAAACCAATGAAAGTCATGGGCCACGTCTATGTGTAATTTGGCCTAATGCCTCTTTACACTGAAGAATCTGGGTGCCGGTGCCCTGACCACTGCATATGGGCCATGGACGCCCGACCAGAAGCGTGCGGCAGCACCTGGATATCGCGGTGGTAATATTACATTTTCAGGGACTGATGGCATTCTATAACTCCAAGCCGCACGGTGGGTAGGCGCGCACCGCGTCAAAGGGTGAAAAGAATCTATCAGGAAGGGCCAGACAGTGAGTGGCGGACGCAGATGGTCCAATGGAGAGATCAACTCAGATGCTGATACTCTGGCCAAAGCTCAAAATCTTGTGCTAAACTTTTCCCCTGAGGACCAAGAAAACCCCTTGGACACAAGGGGCTCTTCGGTTGGGCTGCGTAAACAGCTTGTGCTCATACAGGCAGCGGGAGTCTTTCTCTCGTTCAGACACTGGCAGAAACGGACGGTAAGTATACAGTTAGTGTCGTGTTTCTGTAGCATCACCTTGAGTAGGAGCAGCGTTGCAGCAGTAACCGTTGCGAGCGGTCGAAAAAAAACCACAGCGGCCAGTAGGCTCTGTGAGCGAAGGAGTGCCTAGAGAGTGTACGGGAGGGGGGAGAAGGCGAAATGAAGGCGCATCTTGAGCGATCTCGTTGGGCATGTTCCGCCGCGCAATTGTGTGTAAAGGGTCTAAATTGATACCACAGGGACTGCTTGGTGCTTGTTGCCCGTTTCTTTTGCTGCCGAGTGCCCTGCATGCCGCAGACAGACCACCAGACAGCCTGTGGTCGGGGGTTCGTATGGAGCCCCTTAGTGCGTAGATGATTGAAAGTAGCCTATTTCAAAATTATTTTCTCTGTTTCAGCGGATTTTCACTGAATAAACAAGAAGCGGCGCCAGGAATATTCCGCTACTGCGGTCCTTAGTAAAGTGGTCGCCCCCATTTGACCCCTGCTACCCATGGCCTCTCCTCACTCTCTCCTTCTAGCCTCTTCGCGTTGCTTGTCAAAGTCTGGAGTTTTTCTTCATCGTGTGTGGGCACACACACTCATGCGTAAACAGGCTGGGGAGGACATCCTCGCACCCCTGCTCAACTAGCTTCGCTCTAGTGGCTGCAGCTTTTCTGACCCCAACACACCACGCCACAAGAAAATGCATATGCCTCAGGGCACGGGGTTGAGGCCGCTGGCCTTCCCCGGAGCTGCCTTGCTCGCCGCAAGGGAAGTTGCAAAGCAGGAGAATCCCCGTTCCCCGGATCCAACACAGTGGCGATTTGGTTTCCCAACAGCAAAATCTCTGCTGCCCCTAGAGGCTGCAGAGGAAATTCAGGGCGAAGTCGAGAGGCTACGAGATCAGCTTCCCTGCCCCTTGGAGCCAGCTTCCCTCCAGCCAGGTACGCCGTTCCCTGGACCCTTAAATCTCAGGCGGATGGCTTTCTCACAAAAGGGTTAACGCATTTCGCCACACTTGTCAGACGGACTCAGATCAGTAAATACAAAGTGGACACTTAATGCAAGCCAGAGGTGGAGGAACAGACGTAGTGGCAGAAAAGGTAGCCGACGGAAATGCTGACAGACAGATAGGTAGATAGACACACACACACAGACACACACACACACACACACACAGACACACACACAGACACACACACACACACACAGACACACACACACACACACGCACTCTATCTAGATATGTAGATCGCCTCTTTCCAGCGCATCGTGTCTGGTATCCATTGCATGCGTATTTTTGTGCCTGCCTGTTTTGATCCAGGGGCACCCCATGTGGGGGGGCGCACGTGCATGCGTTGCTGGATGTCCATTGCTCCTCTCTTCTGTGGCGAGTGCAACAAGTTCTTCTGCGGTCCATGCGCGGCAAAGGCACATGGAGGATCTGACACGCATCACCACAAAGTCGGCACGGCTGTAAGAGCTCAAGTGGTGGATGTCAAGCTTCCGAGGGCCCTTATAGAGGAGCTCCACAGTGATAGCTTCACCCTCGACGTGCAGTCCACTGTCGGCAGGTACGAAGGAAGCAAAGGGTCAAGGCGGCCTAGGAGCTGCTCGCGCCTCCCGTGCACGCCCCGCGGTGTACAGACACAGGCAGTCTGTTCTTACATTCATGCACTACACTTTTACTAGCTAGCTGAGGCCTGCAGGGGTTCACGGGGAAGCATCTTGGAGCTGCCATTTTTTTTTCTACAGGGGAGTGCAGTGCCCAAGACATCCTGACGAACCTGCACGCTTCGCCTGCCTGGACTGCAGGTAGGGATTGCCGTTCTGCCCTTACGCATCCCCCTGTGCAAATAGTTTTTGTACAGCGCTCTCCAGTAAATCCGTTCCTCTGCCTCCGTTTACTTTGGCTTGTCAGGCTCGCTCTGAGTATATGTGCATTTTACGTCTACATAAGTATGTACATACATATATATATATATATTTATGTATGTGCTGTGTTGCCTACTTTCCCCTAGATGCGAGGTGCTCTGCGCGGCTTGTTACTCGGAGGGCCTTCACACGGATCACGAGCTCGTCAATATTCGAACCGCCGTTCCTTCTGTCCGCATGAAGGTCAGCCTACTCTTAAATTTCAGGGATAGTGGTACACAACGGGGGAAGGGAGAAGGGGAGAGAGAGGAATGGGGAGCGGTATGCACGGAACGACGGCTTATCGAAGTACGTTTCGCCGGGGCGTTCTGCTCGCTGCGCTCAGATGACGGATCAATACGTAAAACTCAAGCACCAGGCTCAAGAACTCGAGACCCTTATTGCATCGCTGAAGAGCATTCAGGTGCTGCTGCCGTTGTATTTTTGTATTATCAGCCGACTATGATTCGGTGGTTCCTTTCAGCGCCACTTTGCACAGACGGCCTGCCTTTCGAGGCTCGCACGTGTCGCACCGTGTTGCTCCTCTTCTGTGTTGCAGTAGCAGCTGCTGCAACTGCAGCACAGTGCGGCTGTTTGGAGTGTCTCCTTTTTCCGTTGCAGAAGAAAGCTGCCAGAATACACGCGGCTAATGCACTCCAAATCAAGGAGGCCTTTGAGGTTCGACTCCCGGCCCTGTGCATCCGCTTCTGTCCCTGCCGAGCGATGGGCTGTTGCTGCTGCCGATCTCCTAGAAAGGGAGAACGCGATTTTGACGCTGCAAGAGGATCTGCATGCTCCTTCCTGCGATGCAGTCCGTGATTCGATCACTTGATCAGCGGAACGAAGCTGCACTTCGCGAAATAGATGTGGTGCGCAACGTGAGCGCTCAGAGCCTCAAGTAAGGGCCGTATCGCCTTCAAAGGCATGTCGAGGCTTTCACGGGCAGTTCAGCGCCCTTGCCGAATTCGGTGCTGCTGCCAGATCGGCTGTAGACGCGGCTGGCTCGCGCTGCCGCGTGAGTCGGCTATCTGCTTTCTACACTTTCTACACCCCTAGCAGAGAGGGATGCGGCGCGCATGGGGTGGGTGGCCTCGAGTGCGCGACTGTGTTCAGGTCCTTGGATGTAGACTGCCAGACTTTGCTCCGGTATCTGCGGCTGAAGAAGCAGCAGCTGCTTCAGCTGCACACCCTTGCTGCACACAGCCCAGTCTTGGCCCTCAACTCGTTTGCGGAGATCGCTCCCACCATCGAGGCAGTGGAACAGAAAAGTGACTTTTTGGCGGGTAGGCCTTTCAGTCTTCCGTCTTGCCGCGGTTTGGCAGTCTCTCCTTGCCCTCCTGCGTATTCGGCTGGAGTCGTCTCCTGTCGTCTTTGGGGCTTAATGACCTCTTGCATTCGTTGCGTAAAACTCCCTTCATTGCCTGGTTGTAAAACTCTGTGTCTGTCTCTCCGCCGTCTCTTCCTTGCTCCATATGTGACTTCTTTCCCTGGCATTCCGTCTGTGCTGTGAAAGCGGTGGCAGCTTTGCAGCCTTCGCTGCAAAAGCCACCCCTCTGTAGGTAGGAGGCCCTCAGCAGATTGAGTTGTGCTGCTGCTGCGGCTGCTTGGCGCACAGATATGCGGGAGAGGCTGCGCGTTCCGCACTGGCAGCTGCGAGTCTTTGAAATCGATTTTCTCCTGGAGGATCGGCAGACCGTGCGTCTCTTGTGGCTTAGAAATAGACAGTTTTTCACGGTGGATCTTTGGGGTTGGAGTCGGGCGCTCATCGCATCAGAATGCGTGGCGTCCTCGGCCTTTTACAAAAACTTGCAAAAATCTGGCATTGACTTCCACTGACTCCCTCCTCGCAGCAGTACAGGCGAGCTTGGTTTTGAGATTTTGCATACCTGTACTGGCTCAGTGAGAAGCTGCTGGTGCTTCTCGGAAACTGTTCCCTGCACCTCCTTCTTGCCTTGCCATTGTATTCCTTCTGTGGCTGTGCTGCCCGTCCCCTCAGGCCTTGCAGGACCTCTCTTCGCAAATCAACACGCACTGTGAACACGCGACGCAAGCGGTAGACTCCTTCCTGAGCATCGAGCTGCCTCTGGATGGGCCGCCAGCAGAGCACAGAGAAGCTGACAAGCTCCCAGAAGTTGTCTTGAGCAAGCCCGCCTTGCCCGTCATCTACAGCAAGGGCATGGATCCATACACCGAGCGCTTCCTACAAAATCGTAAATGCAGGGTTTGGAGCTTGGGGAGATTTCTCTTCCTTTTTAGAAAGGCGGCCTGGCACGCCCTTCCTGCCCATCAGACACACATGGCGGCTCGCCGAGAGAGTGCTGCTGCTGTTGCTGCCTCTGTCTGCTGTGTGCCTGCTCTCAGCTCCCGACAAGGTTCAAGCTTTCGTGCGAAAGTGGGAACTCCTCACCTTCCCGTCCCTCTCAACCTCTCTCTGCGCATCCGTGATTTGCAGTGCTTACTGCCAGCCTCAAAGCGTATATGTCTCCTGCGGTCCGAAGACACTGCGGCTTTGAGCAGCAGACATGGGCCTCCCCGCTCTGTGTTTTGCGGGGTATTTGTGTGTAAGTGTGTGTGTATAAGTGTCGAAGCCTTTGTGCTGTGCTCAGAGACGCGCTGCATCCCGTGTGGGAAGTGCGCGTGGTGTCGCTTCGAGGCCCCTACCTGTGTATACACCAGTCAGAGGAAGATGCGAATGCGCCTGTTGAGAGCGTTGTCGTGCTTGGACACAACACCTTTGCGAGAACCTTTGCTGATCCCGGCATAACTGCCCTGGCGGCTGTCGCAAAGAAGGATTATCTCCATGGCATTGAAGTCGTGACGGTGGATCTCCAGGCAAAGGAGCTCCAAAACTTTGTTCTCTTGGCTGCCGACGGCCAGCTCCTCTCGGAGGAATGGGCGCTTGCCATCGAGGAGCTGTGTTCGGACGGCATGGAGACAGAGCCGGAGGCTCCTGGTCATGATCCCAAGCTCTCTTTAGAGGACTTGCACCTTGAAGCGGCAGAGGCTTCTTTCCCAGTGTCGCACCGTCGCAAGGCAGCCCACCTCCCCACGGGGTTGGGGGGAGACAAGGACGAAGGGGTGTCTCCTGAGGCCTCTTTGTGGGGTGGGGAGACGGCTGCAGGGTACGAGCGGTCGAACGCTTCTACTGACTCCTCAGGCGAAGCAGCAGCTCGCGGCACCCTCGTCAGCCGTCGAGACAGGCAGGGAAGCAGCTTGGGACTGAGTGCGTCGGATACAGACGACGCCGAAGCGGAGTATGAAGAGGCCCTCATGACCGTTGCAGCTCCTCAGAAGCCGACGATTCAGAGGGACGAAAGTGGCCACTGGGAACGAGATGCAGTGCCGGGAGATCTTTATCAGAGGAGGCGCATACGAAGGGGGGGGGCAGGGGGAGGCAGGAGCCTTGCGCAGCAGAGAGGACACTCCACGACAAGAGACGAAGCCGACTCCGGAGGCAGCAGCAGCGCTGGCAGCGCTGAGGACAGGTTCGCGGAAAGCACTTGGAAGACGCGAAGCGGGAGAGGTGGTCGCTCAGAGGGGGCCTTCCATGCTTCAGGCAGCGGGGGGGGAGGCGCTGCAAACAGTGTGCTAGAAGGCAGAGCTAGATTGGTGCACCGCGTCGAGGTAGAGCCGCAGATTGATAAAAAGCCTCCAGTCCAAGAAGAGGATATTCAGACCAAACGCCGTGTACAAGATAGAGTTCGGGAACTTGAAGCCCGCATTTCTCCTCCGAAAGTTCAGCACGACATCCAGCATCATCAGTCCCCGCCAGACGAGGACGCTGAGGCATTGACGCCTCCCCCAGACACAAGTACTCTCGACTTGGCTGTCGTCTCAGCGCATTCAGAAGCCGACGCACCGGATAAAACACATGTCGCTGGCAGCCGTACCACCAGCTACGAGGAGGACAGAAGGGCCAGCAAGCCGCCTGCGAGGCAACTGCCAGCGTTCCTGAGAGAGCCGCAGGTGGGAGACTCGCCTCCAGAAGGCGAGTCTAACCAGCCGCGAAATCGTCGCCTTCAAGAGCCGCCATCACACCCTGCGGCAACGATGACGAGAGGGACCTCAACAAGAGCTGTCGCCCGTCTGGCGAAAGCTCGCACCCTCCGTGCCGAACATGCGGCGCCTCCTGTTGCTAGCGCTACTGCTCATGCTGCTGGTTCATCACCACTGGCCACCCCTTCACGGTGTGAAGCTTCGCTGAAAGACTCCGGACCGAAGAGACAGCAAGCTCCGACAGTCGCTCCCTTTCCAGGGGAATCAAGGTGAAGTTTCCGGTGTACAGCCCTCTAGCCGTTCGCTTGCCTGCCAGAATTCCAGCTCTTCACCCACCTGACTAGCGGCTAGTGTTGCGTGACGACTGTAGCCTCAAAGGGGGGAATTTTCGCCCCGGGTAGCCAGGGGAAAGGGGCCTCGAGTCAGTGTGTTTGCTGCCCCTAGCAGCGTATCCATGAGCACAAAGCTGCTTGCTGCCACTGCCTGCAGCACATGTTCCCCTAGAGACACGCCTTCTTCCCAGCTGCCTGCGCAGCTACAGCGAGGGTTCTCATATACCGCTGGCATAGTGACCCCAAGCGAGCGTAGGCGGCGTCCACGTCTCCCCCAGGAGGAAGACGCGGAGGAGTTCGTGAAGGTGCGAATGCCACCACGTAATGCAATTCCTGCCTTCGAAATCGTCAGAGAATCGTCGACAGCCCCTGGAGAAACTTCCGCTGCTGACACCGACTCCGCTGCAAACGTGCGCGTCGTAGCGCCCACGAGAATTCGCAAGGTGTCGGTACAGCGAGACCCCCCCGGAAGGACCCCCTACGCGACGGAAGCGCCTACGACGCCTACGCCAACAGCGGCAACACCAGTGGGTCGAGGCAGACAGGGACGATTCGTCACCCAAACGACTGCTGCTGGAGCTAGCTAGCTAGCTCCAGGCTCCACCGTGGTGGCAGTGCACCTGGCACCTGTGCGCAGCCTGAGGCTCGTGTCTCGGCAGTGCAGTGTTCCTATCTCTGCTGCTGCTGTGTGTCTGTGCAGCGAGAAACGCGCCGTTTGCTGTCTCTTCCTGCTCTCCCAACCCCCTCAGGCACCGCTGCTCGCTTAGTGCGGAGGGAGGAGCAGCGCGAGGCCAACGGCAGCAAAGAAGCAGAGCTCATTAGCAGGGTAATGCGGCAAATCGGCACTTTAAGAATTAGTGGCGCCGAAGATGCAGATTCGAACGGGCACTAGCAATTGACTTGGGGGCAGCCAAGAGAGGTGTAACGGGCCGCTAGCGGCAAGTGACGTCTGCCACATCCGTTGGCGTGTGCCGCCCTTTTTCGGGTAGAGATTCCAACAACTATCGCGCTTGCAACACCGCAGATATAGGGCTCTAGTTCGTTTCCACCATAGGGCGATGCTAGAAACATGCATGAGCAGATATACACTACTATATCCTTGAAGGTGTAAAAAGCGGGGGCCTATAGTCGGAGTTACTAGCAGTCGTACGCACGCATGCTTGCCCCTCGAATGTAGCTTTCATCTTTATGAAACGTCTAGGGCACTGCGATCCACTATTCATAATGTGCGCGTTGCCAAGCACACCCGGTGGTCTCCTGTCAGATGTTGTATTTGCAACCAGTAGACGGTCAGTCCCCCGCCGTTGTTCCCTTCACTCACGACGACGCAAAGAAATGCGCTGCTGCTTCCTGACTCTCCTGATCAGGAATTCCCTTATAAAGACACTAAGAGGCGCTCGTAGGCCTTGCTTGAAGGTCCTCTCTCGAGGAGACTTGAGTGAGGACGCATGCAAACCACTGGGGGCCGCCTTAAGGCTTTTCCCGTGGCAGAACGGAGAATGCACAAAAAACTAGGATCACAAAAAGGCTTAATATTTTTACACGTACAGCGCGCCGAGATCCACGAGGCGCCGACACTCAGTCGATCGTTTTCTTGAAGACTGCAGGAGCTGCAGTAGGTCCTGCGCTTTGGAAGTTCGGAGCAGAGGCAGCAGGAGGCACACAGTGGCGAAAAGAGCCGAACAGGCTACAGATCGGGAGGGCGTCTTTCAGCCGCGAGCAGCATCATGCGGCAAGCTGGACTGTAATCGACATCTCACTTTTCCTGAGACGGACCAAGACAGAGACGGAGCGCAGCCGTCGTTCGCTGCCACCGCATGAAGGCGCTGAGAAGGGCGCCTCATACGATGTGGAAAATCCAAGAAAGAAGGCCATTAGGTGTCAAAACTTACCATTCGACCTCCTGAAAAGCATCGTCAGGCAACAGCAAAACTTGCTAAACTGAGCGGATGCCCTCGAATACCACAGAGAGACGCGGCTATGGGGGTTGGAGCTCAGACTGCGCGGCGAAACAGCAGCACAGGAGATGTACTGCGCACAGCTTCGTTTAGAACACCTCTTTGCAAGGCTCCATGGCCAGCCTGCTGCCCTAACAGCGTAACGCCTAGGTATGACAGCACCTTCAAACCGCAAAGCAGGAGCAGCAACAACAGCAGGATCAGCGAGAACAACAGGATCAGCAACAACAACAGCAATAACAACAGTTCCACCATGCCCGACAGCGGAGAGCGTGCACCCGACAACGTGGTAAGGGAAGGGGCCGCCGCACTGTCTCAGCATACAGAGACGCGCAGCCAGCAATGCCAGAATTATTTGGGCAATAAGTAGAAGCACAACGAACTGGAGCACACAAGCAGACACACAGCAAAGAATCCCGCATGCAGCAGCAGCCGCTGCTGCTGCTGCCCGCCGTAGGGCCATGAAAAAAGACAGAGGCAGCGGGACGGAGAGAGAGACTACTCTAAAGAGTGCACGTAGTAGGGCCCTTACGGAGTAATCCACGAAATGGTCTAGCAGCAACACATCTGTGCTTTGCCACGCAAAACGCACATCCCTCCCCGTGACACCGCCTGCCTTTTGACGGCCCTGCTGCTGGCGTCGCGGCACATGCTGCTGCTGGAGAGAGGACTCTTGCTGGTGCAGCTGCTGCTGCCACTCGGTAGCAGCCGCAATAGCATCTCGACAGAGAGGATGCGTCTCTGATGCCTCCGCAAAGAGCTGCGAAGAAGAACCCCCAGACGACGACAAAAACCGGCAAACATGGAAGCAACTGTCCCCAAGACAGAGGCGCAGTGAGAGAGAGAAAAGAGAAAGAGACTTGCACAACCCCATTAAAAAGGGCACTGGCGAGCTGGCACATGCAGAGCAACACGGCGGAGGAGTCGAGAGGGAAGCCGTAAGGAAGCGAGGGGCAGAGCCAGAGAGAGACGCAGCTATAGAACACTTCAGTGCCAAAGAGCGAGGTCAGCTCAGCACATCGTACATCACCAAGAAGAGGCTACTCCGCTAAGAAAACGCACCGCAATAGGAGTCCACGGCAGTGTGGGGCTGTTGGACTCCCTGGATGCTCCACAGTGGCATAGCCACTCGCCTACTCCTAGATCTTGAACGATGGACTGCAGAAACATAATCATGAAATGGTTGAAGCCATACATCTACGGTACATAATACTATCAGTCGTTCAATACGTCAAAAGCATTTTGAATTTCATGAACGTATCCATGCATGTAGCATAGAAGAACGATTTGATAAGACATGTTATCAGCCTTTCAATACGTTGAAAGCATTTTGAATTTCATGAACGTATACATGCATGGAACATGGAAAACCAATTTGATAAGACATGTTATTAGGCAGTCAATACGCTGAAATTATTTTGAAATTCATGAACGTTTACGTGGATGAAACATAGAAAAACAATTGTTCGGAAGAGGAACCCAGCAAGTGTCATCAGGAGGCAAGACTTGAGGAAGGCCGCAAAGGAGATGCAATACATGTTCAAAACCATCAGGAAAACTCGATACCGACGATAACAAGAGGTGCAGCAGCAAAGGGGGCGGCTGCTGCTGCCGCTGTAAGGACACTATAATATGAGAGAGCACCACTCCCAGTGGCTGCCTATATGGAAGAGGACGCGCAGAACAAGCGTAGAGAAGGTTTCTTCTCACAGCAGCAAGAAGGAGCAGAAGGTAAGTTGCTGACCTCTGGAATCTGCTCCAAGACGCAGAGCGCCGCAACTGGCGGTTCTTCATTCTGCCGCGTCGAAGACGTATTCTGTGAGGACAGGGAAGCGCGTCGAGTCGCAACTTTGAAGCGAAAAGAGGAGACAGCTCCCGATGGTCTTGCCCTGCCTTCGAGCGGAGGTAGCGAAAGCAGGGCCTAAACCACACATAAACACACATGCACATACACACACATGCACATACACACACATGCACATACACACACATGCACATACACACACATGCACATACACACACATGCACATACACACACATGCACATACACACACATGCACATAAACACACATGCACATACACACACATGCACATAAACACACATGCACATACACACACATGCACATACACACACATATACAACAGGGCAATCACAATGGCCATGTGTTCCTGTGGCATGAATATTTGCCGCTGTATGCCTTTGGGGGCTGGCTGCCTGCCCTCTGGAGAGGCCGCCTTGCAGACTGCGCTCGTGCAACGAAACACGCTCAGCTGCACTGCTGCACACACGCATCGGGCAGCTGGCTCGGTGGGTTGCTAGTGCGCGTTCTAGGAAGCTTGCTCTTTCTCGCTTACAACGGGGAGAGACTTCGAGTCTCCTTGGGAGCTGTGCTCTGCATGGCGTCTTTTCTGCTGCGATTTCGAGAGGTGCAGCACAAGGCCCTCCATGGCGTCTTCTGCCGCTACCATCAATCCCTTTGCTGCGGCTTCGATGACAGCCTCGAGTCGTGCAGCTTCTGCAGATCGTCTTTCTCCGGCTGCTGCTGTCTGGAGGCGGGATCGCCCCTCATCATGCGAGGGAGACAAGACAGCCTGGAGCCGCTGCATGGCAGTCGTGTCTTGGGAGTCCTCTGCCCACGCCGGATCGTAGACAGACTGTTCTTGTTTGCGCTCCTCTTTTGGTGTCTGGGGGTGTCCAAGCGGGGGTTGCTCATGTTGCAGATGCCTTTTGCTGACGTGTGCAGCGTTGAAATCTTTCTCAAGCCTCCTGTACGCTCCCGAGAAGTCGTACTTAATTCTGCTGCCGCTGAAATGCGGGTTGAGGGGGCAGTGCAACGGGGGGAGGGCCGCATCGGCTGCCGTCGAGAGCATGCCCAGTATCCTTGCAGGCATAAGAGCCAAGGGTAGAAAAGCTCCAGAGACGGCTACCAGCTGGAGAGGCGTAGAGGGCCGGCTAAGGCCGCTGCAAGAGCCACAGCAGCCGTGCCCAGCTTCGCATGCGTGAGCAGCAGCAGCGGCAAGGGGAGCTACAGGGAGGAGACGCGGAGCGGAAAGGAACGGAAGACAAAGGGCGCGGGGACGGGAAGGGTTCAGCGAAGAGGCGAGCTAACGGGGAGGCTGCCGACATAAGGCCCCTCTCACTTGTTGCTTATTTCAAGCGTCCGAACTTCCCATTGCTGCGTATTAAACAGATGCGCAGCAGAGAGCGCATGTCAGCAAGTGCACACCGTCTTAAGGAGCCATCTTCGTCACCCCCATTAAGCCTGCGCTTGCCACCAGCGCTTTCAGCGGCTACCGACTACTGCTCGTATTTTCATGACGCTTGTACAGAGACAGCGGTCCCGCAACAGCTGCCCCTCCAATCGGACCACTGCCGTCCTTTCTACCACTGAACGGGGTGGCACACCAGGATCGATAAAAATAATGACGGCAACGCAGCACACACACACTTAGACACTCACACTTAGACACTCACACTTTCACACACACTGAGGCTTTCACACTCTTTCACACAGACACACACACACATACAGACACACTCTTTCACACAGACACACTTTCACACACACAGAGACTTTCACACTCACACACAGACACACACACACTCACACACACATACAGACACATACAGACACATACAGACACACTTCGCACACTTTCACAGACACACTGTCACACACACAGAGACTTTCACACTCACACACAGACACACACACATACAGATACACACACACATACACAGACACACTTTCACACACACACACTTTCACACTCACACACACACAAGCGGAGTTCGTGAAATGGAAATAAGACAGGGAGACGGCAGAAGGCGGAGCGAAGACAAAGCCTACATGGGAGTCCTCCAGAGAGCCCGCTTCTTCCCCTCCAGAAGCCCCCTGCTGCGGTTGCCGTAGCATTTCCTGCTTGAGAGTCTGAACTTGCCGCAGCATCTCTTCCACCTCCAGTCGATCGTGCACCCGTTTCTTGGTTCTTGCAGCGAACTCTGCGCCTGCCTTGTCTGCCACCCCCTGCGTCCTAGCGTAAGCCACAGCAAGGCGACCTCCCCCGTCTGTCAGCTGCTTCAATGTTTCGCTTTGCCAGAAGCCTCCAGCCTCGTCTCCAAGCTCCGGACTCATAGCGAGCACCCCCTTCGCTGCCAGCAGCCAATCGTCTGCCTCCCCCGTTGTCACGTATCCCAACAAGGGGTTTACCGGAGCAGGGGCGAAGTTCGGGAGAGACAGGGCCCTGCGTCGAGCCCAAGACACCACAAACAACGCACCTCACCAAAAGAGAGACGGCCAGCGCGTGTGTCACACACCCACACCCACCCCCTTCTGCCACCCCCCCCCCTCCCCCTCCACAAGCTACACGCCGTCTTCCTCCCCCTCCACAAGCTACACGCCGTCTTCCTCCCCCTCTCCCCCTTGTGCCTCCTTCCGCATGGTCCTGCTGCTGATGCGGGAGCTTTGTAGTATGCCGCGCCTAGTCACGGCATACTGCGAAAAAAAGGCCTTGCGTGTACTGGCAGCGCAATTCCCGGGAACAAAATGCACCCCGAAGGCCAGATTCCACGACAGAAGCGACACAGAGAAAAAGCAGCGAAAAAGCAAGTGACAGCACATACACACACAGCGACATTGCGTACAGTTTGAGTTCGGCAAAGGCCGCAGTTGCCCAAGGCGGCAGGCGCTCCTCTTTGCAGCAGTTGAAGGGGTAAGTCCACGCGTCTCCGAAGGTGTGGAAGTTCAGAGCAGTCTTAAAGTGCCCCGTGGTGTACTTCCCCCCACACTTTGAGTGTGTCGGCTGCTGCTGGCGCTGCTGCTGTTCTTCGCGCCGTTCGACAAGGCACTTGAGAGCTTGCGTTTCCGGTTCGCTGAAGGCGGAAGGGCCCCCATACTCTTCAGGAACTTCCCTGCAGCGTGGCACAACACCAAAGCAAGGAGAAGGTGGCACATACAGACACACATACAGACACACATACAGACACACACAAATGCGGCTTCTGCTCGTGAGGAGAAGAGGGACGTAGGGAGACGCGGTCGGTGGTGCCCCGCCCCCCTCCCTTCTCCTCTCAAAAAGTTGCTGTCTAGGGAGGTTTTCAGAAAAGTGACTGTCCGGCTATGCACAGAGCCAGAAGAACGCTGCAGTGGGGAATGCGTGGCGAGCTGACTGATGGGTGAGACTGGCGGCTCTCGGATGGGGTGGTATGCTGGCTGCGCTGGAGGGCAGGAAAGCATGGAAGCCGCTGTGAGAGATGCGGCGCTCTGCAGGGCCCTGGGAAAGGAACTCGTACCCAATTGACTTGAAGTGATAATCGTAATTTCTGTTAAGATCGACACCATAGTCGTCAAAAGGCCGGTGAAAGCCAGGGGGGGGCCGTCGGTTCTTGCGGATGGAGGTGTTGCCCGTAGCTTCTATGGCTGCATAGCTGTAGGGAGTTTCAAGGAACACGCAGCACGAGCCTCAACAGAAAAAGAAGCCTCTGGATGCGACGCCACGAGCAGGCGCAGCTCATGGGGTTGGAGCGGTGTGAAGAAAGGGGTTCACACGGGAGAGGGGAAGGGAATATGCCATCCATATGCGAGGAGAGCGCAAAGATACGTTAAAATCCAGCATTAGCATCAGGCAGCTCAAGCAGCTTCACCAGTAGCAAGCACGCACCCGTCTGGATTGAGGATAGGAACTACCCACCACTCCCTCGTCAACAGCAAGTACACGGCCGTGGCATCTCCGGCAACAAAGTCCTCTAAAAGACGGGCTGCAAAGAAAATCCCCAACAGCGGCAGCCGCATTGTTCTAACCGCAAGCCTTCGCGCTATAAAGCAGCAAAGCCAGACCAGAAATAGGCAGTGAAACGAAGACGTCTATACACGCGGCGCACGCAACTGGGTATAAAACGCAGAGGGATGCGCCATACTTCACGGCAGCACGGCACTTGAATGTGGCAAAGGCGGGAAGGCATGCAGAGGCAGAAAGAGATGCACAGGTACAAGGCGTCTAAACGGCGGGAGGGCGAGGGGGGATCAGAAAAAGTTTGAAAAAAACCTTCTGGAGTGGCACAGAGGACATACCGATGGTAAAGATGCAGAAGACCATGCTGAGAGGCTCTCTCGAATGATGCAAGCCAGTCATCAAGACTGCAGGGAAGTCTGCATCAACTGAGTCTCTCTCCCTTTGTTGTTGTTGCTGCCGGAGGATGCCCCCTACTCTGTACGCTTGCAAGGGCCGGCCTTCGACGCTCTGGCCTGCGGCACGACAGAAGCGCTGGATTGCACATGGAGGACGTAGAAATGAGTTTCTCTTTGCGGGAATAGTGGAAGACGAATTGCCGAGAGGCGCTGTCTGCGCAGAACTAGCAACGGCCATACCATCAGCAGAGGAGGCCGTACCGATAATGTGTCTTTGGATGAGCTTAGGCCCATATGTAGTGACCAAAGCGTGCAGCACTAAAGCGGCCTCCTCAAGGGTTGGGTAGCCAGACATCATAGATCCACGTTGCAGTAGCGACAATGGCTGCTGCCGCAGCAATGGAATCAAATGCTTCTGCACGTAGGGTGACTTTGCAAAGGAAGCAGATACGAGGCTCTGCTCAACCAGCTCCTCAAGGGACTTTTCTTGGAGCTTGGGGGTTTTATTGAGCTCCGAAGGCTCAGGAGGGCCTAACCCAGCACTCAGGGCGGGAAAGAGTAGCAGTGAAAGAAGAAGGTAAACCTTGGGGCAGATCGCCATTTCCGTGGTGAGGCAAGAGGCCCACAAGTTGCCACTCGGACATCACTCGGAGCCATCAGACACTACGGAAGCCGGTCCAAATGCTATACTTTGGTGTGTATTATGGGTTGGTCCTGTCGCTGCTGCCGCCGCTGTAATTGCTGGTGTTGCCCCTATCTTCGGGGTCGCTAGCGGCGGATCTTCAAGAGTAACACCAAATTTCTGCCCCTAATTCTCCAGAGGTGATACTGAGAACGCTCTTTTTAATGTTAAATACACGAGTTTGCATCAGTAGGCTGTCAGTCCACGCAGCAGATTGATGGTCCCTAGCAGAATGCCAGGGGACCCCTCTCGTCAGGATCTAGTAGAAGACGCTGTGCCTCCAATGATGTGTCAGTATAATTGAGAAATTCATTCACTCTGAGACACAGCAGATGCGAAGGGGCACATGGAAAAGTAGAAGAGAGAGGGATGAATCTGTGTAGGGTGACTGTCCCGGCAGCGGGCGCTCTGCAATGAATGGGAGGCGATGCCTCAGAGCTTCCCTGTCTGTTACACGACACATAAAAAGGACTCAATCCAGGGAAATGCGCAACAAAGTGCGCGATTTTATCACCTTAACCCCCAGAATACTGATAGCGACCAGCTCCGAGCTGGTCTTGCAGAGAATGCAGTCGACAGCAGCAGGTGTACCATCCGAATGAGGAGGCAGCGAAACCTTTTGAATTAGAAATCTGTGCGTAGAAGTTTTGCTGTTTATTTCAACCTAGATGAGCCTATTGGATATGCTTAGGTGCATCTTGCATACGTTCACGCAACTTTTATGTAGGCCCCAAGATAAAGGCACTTTGTATTGATTGGAGGTGGAGGTGGTGCCAGCAGAACGACCACGGGAGGCATCAGCCCCATGGCTTATCATCAGGCAGAGCAAGATGTAAAAAGTGTTACTGTTACAAGACCTTCTGGCGCGCAGTCATGGAGGCCGCCCACTACGCATGCGCTGTACTCTAGCGTCACTGCATGTTTCTGTGGGATGGCGAGCATTTGGGGGCAAAGGAACGGACCATACACAGGAAGTCACTTGCCTGACGATCTCTGCCCAGGTTTAAGGTGCGGAGAAAGGTAGCGACAGGTTTTTGTGGGCCCCGTTTAACCCAGATCTAGCCATCGAAGAGGAAAATTTGTGTTGTTTACCGCTAATGCAGTGACAGCATACGGCCAGCAGCCATTATGGACAAATCTGCCTCATACCGTCCAGTTTGACGCATCGAGCTACTTAGTGCAATAACTAGTAGTTGCTGCCGAAATCAAGGCACTCTTACCTATAATGGCGGCACCTGAAGCCGTGCAGCTCTCCTGAAAGCGGCGTTTTGCGAATCCCTCCGGACCCTAGAACGTTTTGAACTGATATGCCTATAGACTCAATTGCTGACCTGCAGGAGGATAATAGTCATGATAGCACCTAGCCCCTTGTTGACAGACTCAGCAAATATGCCCATTTGATCCCTTCTTCCAGCTCTCGCACAGCTCAGAGTGTCGCTCAAGCTTTCTTTTCCCACGTCTGGTAGCCCTCTCATTCCCCAGGAGTGTCACTACGGATAGGATACAAGGTGCGCTAGTGTATCCTTGCGTCCCTTTATGACTCCCATGTGCAGCAATTACGATGTGACCACTGCGCTCTACCTTGAGGCAGTGCAGACCAGCAGACGTAGCGCACCAACAGCACTTTTCTGCAGTATGCGACCATAAGTGTTTCAAAATCAAACTGCTTGGCTTGATTTATTTCACTGTACTAAGTGGCATTGTGGTGCAACAATACGCACGTCTGCCATTGTTCTCCCGCATCCCTGATGTACGTTAAGGAGCCCCTTTCTCGTATGGGCCTGCGCTCGGTGATCCGGGGTCATCAGCTACCCGTAGTGATAGAGGGATTCAGAGGACAGCTGCCTAGAGCATGCGAGTGTATGCTCATAGCTCAAGGGAGACAATCACTTAATTTTGGTGAGCGACGGTTGGCTGTGCGTTTCGATACCCGGGATTTGGTCCTGGTGGATGAGCAGGCTCTACAGCGTGCACCGAAAGGTAAGCAAACGACGACATCTGCTGCCAAGTGGGTGACATTTTACCATCCCCTCATAAATGCATGCTCCTTCTCATATTGATTTCTTCTGCAAGATAGGGGTGCCACAGAACTATCAATATTGGCTCTTCGAACGAGTTTCAAACTCCCCTCCAACTATCCCCGTACTTCGCCGAGCAGGCAAGTGACCCGCCAGCAGGTGAAGTATCAATCTGTAATCGTGTCAGTGCTGGATCCTAAGACTCCAATGAGCAATTTCGAGGGGATTTCTACGGAAATGAGGTGGACGAAGCCAATCTGAGTTTTTGACGCGTTTGAAGTTGCGGGCTACGTTTTCTAGGGGAGATACGCGACTGCGCTTCGTTCACAGTGCCAGTTGCCATGGAGGGGACTCCTCGTTCCGCATGGTACAAATTGGTCTGCTCAACGCACGCTCTGCCTGGAATAGCTATCTTGATAGATGTGCATTGCTTAAAAGTTGTCCGTCATTACCGTTCAGGCGCCGTCTACACTTAGTCGTGCGCGTAGGCACCCTGGAGTATGCTATCCCTCTTTTCTTCCGTATGCCTCCTTTGGGGCATCGAGATCAACTATGTTGCATGTAACGGCTGTTACTGCATGCATAGTTACTGTATAAGGCGCGGAGACATTGCCCAAATAGTGTGTTTTGACTTCCTTTACCTTTTTCACCAATCTTCTCTTTTCTCGCACAAGGAGACTCAAATATTTTAATGCTACAATCACAACGAGTCACAGCGCCACGATGGTCGTGGTGGTATGGTCTGTAGTTCGTTGTTGGCTGGTGTGTGCGTCTTTCTTTCCGATCGATTTTGCTTTATCCGTATATGCACACATTTGATTTTCTCATATGCACTCTTTTCGAATTTCTGCTTGCAGGAGGAGTTAAGATAATGTGGTGCTGCTCTCGCTGTCGTGCATGAAGCTGCTGTCGACACATAGGTACAAAACGCGGGGGCATGTTCTTGAAATGGGGAGAGAAGCCGTTGCAGGCCAAGTTCCACTTGAATACCTTTAACTACAAGTAAAAAATGTGCTGAGCATTGACTAACTGATTTATCGTTTGCACCTTTACTTGAGATTACTGTTATATCAATATAACAAGCGCAATGTTGTGTGCGTGTCCGCTAAATGTTATGTACAGCTAGCTGTAAACGCTGCGAGTGCCTACAAGGTATAGGTACGCCCACATTTGTTGCTCCTCTTCTCTCTGTCGGACAAAAATTGAGGAATGCGGGCAGGGAATGTTGTTTTTACTTGGGAAACACTCAGTAGCTTTCTGTTAAGTTTGCTTTGATTCTGGATTTGTTCTCTCCAGTGACACCTTAGATGGAGCATAAAATCCCTTGCACACGTCCGTCAAAGCTACCAACACTAGAGAGGGGGAGCTAGGGTGCGCGTAGCTGCATCGTCTAAGCACTTTGAGCATTCACAGCTAGTTGCAACTCGCAATTCGCGCACACGGGTACATTGCGTCTTCTTGTATCTGATTAACATTGATCCGCAGTAAAGATGGATGTATGAATATGCATATCAATTATTTAACTCTTTACCAGTTCTTAGCTAAGCATAACTAGTGCAGTAGAATGTGTAAGTGCAGCTTTGCCCATGAGGTAGTAGAAAGTGCTACGTGTGGGCAGCAGTGTGCGTACGGAAAGGAGAGCTAGCTCTAAAGTAGTTGCATGGCTACAGAAAGTGCAGCGACAGGGTGCTTGGTTTAGCTTCAGTAGAGAAATAAGCGACAGTGTGGTTTCCAGGTATTAGGGGCTTCCACTGACGGCTAGAAAGAGAGATCGTCTGGTCTCGTGTTTCCTATGACGCATTTTCGGGATGTCACCCTTCTTAGCGACGGGTTTCGTTCAAGAAGTTGAATGCTAAGGTCGATTTCTGCCTGCGTCATATCGCTATGCGAATTCAGCTCGGAGGCCACCGAGTGAAAACATTTTGATCCGAGGACGATCACGTAATGCCTCCCCTGGATAGTTGCAACCACGCGGATGAAATTAGAATCAAATAGCGAAATGCTATGTGATTTGGAACCATCATGTGAGCGGACTCTGCCGGTGTTTACGTTTCGCGCAGACACCATTGCGCAGTAGCTTTAGCGGTCTGGATTCGGGCACAGCCGACAGTGTGCTACAGGGGGTCATTTATCGCTTCCTGATTACTGCTCACTTGTGAGTGTATACTAATTTTAAAGAAAAGTTTAATAAATCGATGATCTCCACCTCTGTGCACTGTACCGTCCATTTGGCTTAATCCCTCAGGCTGTGGCGTTGTGGGACCTCCCAGCGGTTCACGACTGATGTTTAATGCTTTGCAGCAGATTTCTTTTCATTGCTTCTTTGCTGCAAAAATGAAAAGGATAGGATTCTTTCTACGACTCCTTGCTGCCTCCTTGGCACTCGGCTCATGGGAGCTTTTACCCACCGCCGGACAGTGGGCCCCCAAAGACGGGAGAAATTCCATTCCCTCTCTCTCTGGAGACTTTATTTCCAGCCTTTTCCAGTCCTTTACCAATGGCAAAAGTGGGGAAGGCGGGTTCCAGGAGATACTGCAGAAGCTGGCAGCGGGCGTTGACCCTGAAATTCCTGCCGATTTCGCCGAAGGGCCGATAGAAGGGCTGTTTGAAAACCTCCCTGACATGAAGGAGTTTATGAAAAATGCGAAGGGGAAGGGCGGAGCGTCTGCCCCTCTGAAAACTCCAGCTCTCCAGAGTCTTGTGGAAAAGTTCATGAGCGACAGTGGAGTGGACGGGGGCCTGTTGGATCGCTTCAAGGACTTGCAGCAGTTGACAGAGGGCCCCCTGGACTTGAAAAAATTGGTTTCCACCTTCAGGAGCCTCTCCAAAACACTCAAGGCTCATGGTACCGACATGAATGCTCTATTGGAGGAAGTCCTAGGAGGGGCCTATGCGCAAGTTCCCCCCGTTGCACCCCCGGAGGAAATGAAGCGCTTGGAGAGCAGCACGTCGGCACAGGTCCTAAAGGACTCCTTAAGGGCAGATATAGTGCGACCACAGTCTGTTTCCTTGAAGACCATTCGCAGTTCAATTGGAACCTTCACCGAGGAACTGCCGGGTGTCCCTACGGGCCCTCATTGTGTTGCTCTGGTACTCTCAGGGGGCATTGCCAGGGCCCCCCTACAGGCTGGAGCGATCTTGGGACTTGCTGAGCAATATGCAGCTAGGGAAAAGGCTTTGAAGTGGGATGTGGTGGCTGGCGTCAACAAGGGGGCTTTGTCTGCAATCACCAGTCTAAGCTTTCGTCCGGGTAGGTTGCCTTTGCTGATCATAGGCAAGTCTGAATCAAAGGTTCCTGAACATGGCGGCAGATATGTGAGCACATTGACAAATTTGTCTGCATGTCAACTCACACCTGTTCACCGTTGAATCGGGGGAGGTACAGCTCCGTCTGCACGACGGAACTGAACAGGAGAGTTTCTTGTGAGTGACGAATGTTGTGTCTGTTCTCAGGGCAGAATGGGGAGATCGATTGGGCTCGATTTTTATGGAGCATCTGGCACCGCTTGAACCTAGAGAGCTTTATGCGATGCCCCCGCGGCCTCAACGACCTTCTGAATCTCCCCCGTATCGTTGAATGGCTCGCAGATGCGGAGGCCTCTTTGTCCTCCAAAGGGGCTGACCCCGCGAACCTGCCGACTCCCCATGATTGCGACTTACAGGCAGCCGCAGACACAATACTGGAGATCTTCAACGAGATGCCAGAGCCAGCTGACAGCACTGCGGATGTTGGTAACAAAGGGCGGGTAGCTGTCGTTACGGCCGCGAGGATTGGGGGGGGAACTGCGGCGTGGGAGTTCACAGATATAGGTAGCGAGCAGTCCTGCGTCGCAGCTCCTGATCCCCCGCTTTCTGTCTACACGTCCTGTCAAAGAGAAAATCTCGCGGCAGCAGGGGCACCTACTGTCTCTTCGACGCCGAAAACAGAGAGGGGCCTCACGCTGAGAGCTCTTCTGGCCACCAACGCCACTCCAGGGATCGCCACACCCGTGCGGTTATGGCCTCAAGGCGCACATCGGGAGGCCTACATGGACGGGCGAGTGATGGCGAATTTGAGTGTAGGGGAGGCAGTTAGGGCTTGCCAGAAGAAGCTGCGAAGGGAAGCTCTCGCGGAGGAGGATGTACGCAAGGGTCGCGGCGTCTTCATAGATATCGTAGGGACAGTCCCTTTAAGCCAACCTGAGGTAGAGTCTCAGCTGCAGGATATAGCAGAAAAGCTGCGGCTGACAAAATCGTCCAAACGACACAGTTTAAACAAGCTGCCAGCCTCCCGGCTGATCAAGCAGATCAAAAAGAGCTTCCCCCTAGCCACCGTCCGACACGTCCTCTTTCCAGAGAAGCACTTCGAGCTCATGAGTGACTATGGGGACTTTAGAGGATCGCACGCGTTGCTGCAACATGGCCGGATCATGGGCTGGAGGGCAACAACACTGGACGACGTAGAGTAGCGAAGAGAGACGCACCAAGCGTCAGGAGGGGAAGCCTCCATTAAAAGGGGCATGACTTGAGGGAGGGAGGAAGTCCACACACAGCAGGGCCTCAAGCGGCTGCCTCTCCACTTGGCCCTGCGGACTCCTAAACGTCTTTATAGGCAGGGCAGTCAGTTTTACCCCCTGCGATGTGAGCGAGGCTTGAGGTGTGCTTTGCCGTAGGGGCAAAGAGTATGCACTTCAAACTCAACCCTTGTGGCTCCCGGTTGTTTCCAGGGCTAACAACACGCGCGAGTGGGTTTCTTCCGCGCGTACAGCTTCTGGCGGACTTCTGCACATGCGTGCGCACTTCTTTGCAAAATTTTTTTGGCAGCGAGACGGCGTGGTGGGGGGGTTAATACAGCGCATCCCAGCAAGCTTATTCCTAGGGGTCTTGGCTTGAAGGCTTAGAGAGTGCTAATCAAGTTTCAAGACGGATGCACATGGCAAGCGTATACACGTTGCGTCAGACGCACACAATGCGCTCACTAGATCTGTCTGCTAGCGGGCTGGTTATGAAAAAAACGCCGCTGGTCGAAGCGGGCCGTTGCATTCTCCCTGCCTCTACTTGGCCTCATCTCTGCGTGTGAGCTATCTGCATTGGGCGCAAGCTTCCTCCTGCCTCGTGGTTTGTTTTAAGGGCAGCAGGGAACATAAAAATGAAGTGTCAAGTTCAGGAAAAAAGGCTGACAGCAGGGGCAATGGAGGCCACAAAGAGGCTGCAGCCGCAGGGGGCCCTCGGACCTCGTCTGATGCAGCGCAGGGAGAGAGATGCCTGTATTTCCCACGTGTCAGGGGTGTGAAGGATGCAGGATGCGCTGGCCTTAGGCGGAGGATGATGCAGCAGAAAGACGGAGAGATGGTGGCAGGGGAGCACTAGGAGAGGTTCTAGCCGCGTACGCCAGAGAGAAGGAAGAGCAAACAAGCCCCCGTCACAAGAGGAGGAAGGCGCCTTGCAGCATGCGAGGCTGCATCTTGAAGAGGAAATAAGCCTCTAACGAAATAACACATCGCTCCACGGTTCAAATGGGAGAGCTCAGAGAAGAACAACACTCGGCCTCCGCCTGCTGCAGTGCTGCCCATCCGCTGGCGGCTTCCTTCTCTTCCCCCTCAGAGGGGAGGGCTTCGCTGAACTCGTTGGACACCTCCCCAATGGCGTTTATGAGTTGGGGGTCCTTAGTAACCGCGGAGAGGGCTGCTGCTGTTGCTGCTGTTGCTGTTGCTGCATCTGTTACTAGAGCGGCTGCATCTGTGTCACCGCAGCGTTTTTCGTTCGCATCTTGTGAAGGCTGCCCTGCAGGCTGCTGTTTTTCTTCCACTCCGGGCAGCCAAGCCGCACAGTCTTGCAAGTTTGGGGGTGGACAGGGGGGGGCCCCTGCGGCTTCGCGCGCCTTACACTCACTGATCCACGCTCTGATGTGACCAAGCACGTGCTGCAGCAGGCCTGGCTGCTCCTTCTGAGCTTCGACGTCGGCAGCAATGCTTCGGAGAATGGTTTTGAGGGGAAAGTCTGAGGCCCCATGCTGTCGGAGCAGCGGAATGATCTCCTTGTGCTGCAGTTGCGTCAGAGCGGCGCAAAAACGGCGAAACATAAGAAACATCGGCCTCAGACGCGGATGCAGGGGGCCCCTAAGACACTGTGGCGGCGCAGAAAGAAAAAAACACGGCGTGAAGCAGCCCGCCGAAAAAGGCAGCAAGAAGCAGGCCAGAGCGATACACGCGAGCGAAGAAGATGCAGAACCCAGGGAGAAATCCTCGAAGCCACACGCACAGACTGCACCAGAGACGCACCTGCTTGCACGCGAGAAGGATAGACACGATCGTTCTCCAGTCTCTCAGTCTGAGGGCTGCATCGAGACACGCCTGCCGAAGCCACCTTTCATCGCGAGCTGCGCTGCGATCTCCCGCCGCAGTGGTTGCTGCTAGTTGACGCCACACCACATAGAGGCGTTCCAACAAATCCACTGAATCCAGCAACAGATGATACTGCAGCAGCTGCCTGAGGAAGTCTCCTGCGAAGGCGCACATTCCACAAACACTTGCTGCTGCTGCTGCTTTCCAGCAGCGCCTCCTGCAGTACCCTGTAGCGTGCTGCGTTTTTGACCCGCGAAGCTTGCGAGCTTGAATTTTTCTCGAACGCCCCCTCCTGGATTCTACACCGCAAGCAAGTCTCGGAGCGGCTTACCTCTCTTGAAAAAGGCACAGCAGTCGAAGAGGAACGCCTGCAAGACTTTATGCGGAAAGACCTGCAACATCAACAGAGTGCGCGTATACTCGGCAGCAACAGACAAAATGTACGGCAGAGAGCTGCTGCTTCTCCCCTTCCTTAGCGTCAGGCAAGCCCGAGGAGACTGGCGCGCAAGGCTTCCATCCGACACCTCGGTAGGCAACACCCTTGCTTCGTCCGGTGTCTCTGCATCTTCTAGCTGAGGAAACGAGGCGTCGAGCAGCAAGGTGTTCGGAGGCAGGTTGTACTGCTGCGGCGAGAAAGCAGAAATGGTGGAAGAAACACAAAACAGGCCTGGCCCTCGATTCTGCGGCTGCGTGTTGCTGCTGCAGCTGGAGGGGAGAGATGATGTATACAGCAAGCAAGCAAGCGCCGCTTGAGCCTTGTGAAGGCTACGCGCGCGAGAAGGAGGTTTACAGAAAGGGCTGCGCATTTAAAGGCGACATGCCTAAATCTGTACCTGCCGCACAAACGGGTAGAAGACGCTAAACACGACATCTCTCTCCGTAATGACTGTCTGGGAACCGATGGACTGCAGCAGCAATTCGAGGGGTATTGTGGCACGTCCACTCGTTATCCCTGCAGTCGCCGTAATCGCCTCTGCTGCAGAGGGAAAAGAAGCAGACACCCTATGTCCAGCGCGAGCCGCCGAACAAGGGCTGCCCCCCGCAGTAGCAGAGTTGACGGCACCGCATTCTTGGGAGCTCTGCTGCTGGCTGTAAGCCAGGAGAGACAGGGGAACCTGCTCGATGGCACTCCTATACTTGCTGTTGAGCAGAAACAACAGCGGCTGCAGCTCTACGAGCGACGTTTCCAGCCGCAGCGCGTGAAGTGTCAGTCGCAAGACTTCCGCCTTGCAATGCGAACGATTCTGAAGTACTTGGACCGCAGCACACTGCAGCAACGCCACCACAAACACACACACCAGCCAGCCGCAAAGACAGTTCTGCCTCCATAGGGGCCTAAGCAGGAGCCAGCTGCGCCGCCGCATGCCCCGTGAGGGCAGCTACCATCTATACTCGGCTCTGCCCGGGTAGGGGGGAAGGAGAGGAGCGGAGGCGATATATATATATATATACATGTGTGTATATATACATATCCAGACACCCAAAAATGCTTCTAGTGCAGCACGCGGATGCCTGCATAATGGCGTGGATAGCTGCCTAGTGCATCCCCGCGGGGCACATGAATGTCGAAACGTGACGGGGGAAGGGAGGATGGAGGCTGGCTCCTCTGAGCCTTAAGAAAGGGAAGGCACCTACCAGGGACTGCTTCTCCTTCAGAAGTCTATGCATAATGGCATACGTATTGAGCTCCAGCCGGTACACCCCTCCAAACTCTGCATCGATGATGACGTCGGGAGAGACGAACTGGGCGACCTCTAAGCAACAAAGCGCGATAGCACAACTCTGGAGTTGAGCAGCTCCTTTTTCGTTTGCTTGCGAGTACGCAGATTCATCAAAGACTTGGCACTGGTGTGTGTGCACCACAGCCAGCGCTGCACGACTTCACACAACGACGCTTCATCCTTCAAACCACCTCTCTGCACGGGTCCCATAGTCAATGTCACCCTCGCCCTCTGCATGCACGTTTCTTTCGTCCCCTCCCTGTCTTTCGCTCTCTGTCTCTCCGTGCGTCGCTCTCTCTCTCTCTCGCTGTCTAGCTCCCGTCCTGCTCCTCTTTTGCTGTCTACGTGCTTTCCCCAGCCTCTATCTGCCGCTTGATGGCTCCCACTTGTGTGCCACCACGTGACGTTTTCTCAGTATCCTCACTTACCGAGATTCGGAGCCTGGAGCTCGACATCCATGAGGCCGTCGCAAGGCGCAGAAGCCTCCGCCACATTCTCGTTTTGCCCTTCCGCCGCCCCCCCCCTTTTCTCTCCTAAGCCACGGAACGGCGCAGCCGGCTGCATAGACAGCGCCGTTGCTCTCACCAGAGGACCAACAGCCCACACGCCCTTGTTGAGATCCGCTGGCTTAGGAGTGACTGGCTTGCCCTTGATCCGCATTTGCGGGGGGCCCCCCGTGGGGCTTCTGGTGGTCTCGAGGGAGGCCCCCTCGGGCATGCCGTTCGCTGCGTAGAGGGGGGATCGGTGAACGTCAAATAGGAGCACCGAATCCAAAGCCGCGTGATACACGACTATCATATTGTCGAGTGCCAACAGCTGTAGGTCCCCTGCATGCAGCGATGCAAATCGCACTGCGGGCCGTAAAACTCCACGGGAAGCACAGAGAAAAGAAATCCACGGGATGCACAGAGAAGAGAAATCCACGGGATGCACAGAGAAGAGATATCCAAGGGATGCACAGAGAAGAGAAATCCAAGGGAGGCACAGAGAAGAGAAATCCACGGGAGGCACAGAGAAGAGAAATCCACGGGATGCACAGAGAAAAGATATCCACGGGAGGCACAGAGAAGAGAAATCCAAGGGATGCACAGAGAAGACAAATCCACGGGATGCACAGAGAAAAGATATCCACGGGAGGCACAGAGAAGAGATATCCACCTAAGGCGGTGCAAGCCAATCAAAAGAAGTGGCCACATCGATTAAAAAAAATGACTCCCAGTTTCCCTTCTGTGTCGCACCTGGCGCAAGGGCGTCGAGCACTGTGTCGGGTTGGAGAGGACCCGTAATAGCTCTTAGCGAGATCCTCCCCGCATGGCCATCCGCATGCACGCAGTAAGCAGTATCGTACAGAGAGAAGACATACACATCGCGCTGTTGCAGCGCCTGCCAGAGGGGCAAGTTAAGCTCTATCTTTGCCAGTCGCACAAGGCTCTGTGTCATTCCAGGGACGCAGATATACACACACACACAGAAATACACACACACACAGAAATATACACACACAGAAATACACACACACAGAGCATCATCCATGTTCACACGTAGAGATACAGGTAGACTGAGTGCGTGGCTAATAAAACCAGAAGTAGGGGCGACGGGAGCGCTTGGAATTTGATGTTTTGGGTGCTAACCAGAGTCTTGGAGTCGAGTAAGAACGGCTGAAGCGTCCTCTGTCCAACGGCAACAACGAAGACAACCGAGGAGGCGGTTCCTGTACTTGCAAGCGTTGCCGCTGGTGCAGACTGCTGGCTCTGTTGGTGTTGCTGCTGCTGCGCTGCATCGCCACTGACGATAGGGGCGGCTGCAGTCTTAGGCCACGATGGCAGCGCAATCCACGCGAGCAACGACACTTGAGCGACTTTTTTCAGGGCGTGCAGAGTCTTTCCGGCGTGCACGAACTGAAAAGACGAAACAAGATATACCCAGAGCATGCACATATAGACACACACACACACAAAACGGACTGTAGGGACACCCCGCCACGATCCCTCCCTCCTGCGAACGCCACCTGCACGAGGCAAAGGAGAGTCTGTATGCCAAAAGACTCGCCCTGAAGAGCTCGATGTTTTTCTGCGTGATAACGACCAACAAGGTGCTCGCTTCTGAGCTGGCGGTTAGCGGCACGGCTAGCCAAAAAGCCTGTAGGACTCCAGGTAGATCTTCGCAAACTGTGCCTCCCTTTAAAGGGACGAAAGTTGTGAGGGAGTCATCACCGAAGAAGTCGACGATGCCAGCTTCTTGAGTAATGCCGCAGGGAGGCCTGGCTGACGCGGCAGCAGCGTCTGCTGCTGAGTTTGAGGGCTGGGAAGACAGCCGGGGAGCACTCCCCGAGTCTTCCCCCTCCGCGAGAGCCGTGACGTACAGCAGGAAGTTGCCACAAGGGGAGAAGGATATCAGCATGCATTTTGGTTTGGGGAATCTGCAGCAGCCAGGAGCAAGAGGAAACGGAAGAAACGAGGCCAAATGGGGTAAAGAGACGAACGCGCAGGAGAGGGGCAGCTGGTGGAAGGGAAGCATGGGTAGGGGGGCAGAGGAGGGGAGGGCTGAGGGAGAAGCGCGACATGAGGCTGTAGGGAGAGGAGGCAGCGAACATTAGCTAACCGGATTGGATATCCGTCCTTGAGCTTGGGATGCACTTTGGCGCAGTCGAAGGCGTAGAGCACGTTTTCTACTTGGTGCAGTACACGGTTGTGTTGGGGGTCATAGAAGATACTGAGTGTAGCCGCAGGATCGAAGCTGAACAGCTGATGAGACACGTGACACACTGGTTGCTGGGAATAGAAACAGTGCTCGCCCTCTGTTAGGGGGCAAGGGGCACTGTCGGTGTCGCCTAAAGCCTTTGAGGATGTCATGGCCTCTTATGCCGCTGGCCCTTTCTGGGAAGAAGCTGCAGACTGTGCGAATGGAAAGGAGCACTCTGTGAAATGCGATACGCCTGCAGTCGCTCCCTAAACGGCGTGGTGTTTCTGGAGCCCCCCTCCCGCTGCCCCCGAGGCCGTTTCAAGGGGCAGAAACGAAAAGCGTAATAAAAAGCTGTTCGATCCTCGAGGAAGGGGGTGGTTTCTGCGCATTAAGCTGGCCTGGTGGCCGTCGGGTACCACAAGCAGGCAATACTCCCTAGAGCTCCAAGAGATGAGCGTTTCCGTGAATCCCCCCCTTTGACAGCAAACATGAGAGACAGCGAATGAGTTGCGAATGAGCCAAGCTGTATCTGATACCGCTGGTTTCGGTCTCTGTTCATGCGTGTTTGCAGTGCAATTGGGAACCTAGGCGCCGTCATGCGGCATGCCAAGGGAGGATTGCGCCTTTTTGTCTCCTGGGTAGTCGATGTTTCCAACAAAACCTGTGTACCTCTAGAATACAAAAAGAGATAGATGGGAGGTAGAAGTAGGGTCACACACAATACGTGAGCGGCATGTTCCTGTAAACCTGCATGATATGTGTCGTCAGCGACCGCGCCTCGCAGCCTCCCAAACACAAACAAGATATTAAGTAGTCCTTCTTGTATTTATTAAGAGATGATGACTCTTTGATTTGCGAAATAAAATCATAGCATTGGGAATGCAATGCTAGCTGAGTCGTTCACGGGCTCTGTTTCTTTCATGCAACAACGGAATGCGGTGGTCTGGGTAACAGCATCCCTTGTGCATGCACGGCAGTAATAATCCCACGCACGCATAAACAATGGAACCCATAATTTGCAACAGAAATGACTACTTGTCTGTCTAAGCCGTGCTTTCCATTCGGCTAAGCCTGTTAGAGCACTCTACTCGGCACACGCCTGCACCTCCCGAGAGGTTCGGAGCAGCAAGGGGAGTCGGACTTCCCGCTTTAACACGATTCTGCAAAGCATTGCGGCCGACGTTAAAGTTCAGACGGAGAATCTGAGGCTGCAGCAGCACGTGCTCGGGCACTTACGAGCCTGGATCAGGAACTGCAAAGGAGAGAGAAAGAGAGAGAAAGACAGACAGACCACAAGGCCACCCCGAATCCCACCCCCGCCCTTGTTCAGTTGTATCTGCCAGATCATCTCTCTCACACAGTGCCGTTTCCCAATGGAGATCTACATCCCCCCAAGCCGCGCCTTCAAAGCCAGCTCCATCAGCCTTGGCTTAACTCCGGAGCTGCCTGACGATTTGGGCATTCTGGAGGATGCAGCTAAGGAAATCGAGAATGCAATTTCCCATCTCAGTGAGTCCGTAGCACATCATCTAGAGCCATTATTATGCACTCGTAAGAGGCCACTCCTCTCCATAGGAATTTACCCCTGAAAAACACCAGCCTACTGTTTTTCTGCATACATGGCTATAATCTGGCCTGGCGACGCCTGCTTCCCCTTTGCAATGAGCTCTCCTCTGCGGTTCTTGCTCCTCCCCTACGCAGAACGCTCAAACAGGGAAATACAAGAGTTTGACCCCGTAAGCTTAAAGTCTCTCTAGCCGCCCGTGTAGCTGCACTCTTCTTGCACCTCCTTTGCAGTGTGGAACGAGCGAGCAGTGATAAACTAGTGCCTCACGAGGGCCCTCGCAAGAGATTAGATGGATGATCACGGAGATGTCGTATTGGTGTGATGCGCCGCAGAATGGAGAAGACCCTGACCTCGTGGATGCCATAGCAGGAAATGTTGTAGCGCTGGAAAAGAAAGAGGAACGTTTGAAGCATATCAGAGACAGAATGGTGGCTTTGAGCGCCACCAGGACAGAAGCCTGCGTCCACAGCGAATTGCCATCAAAAGAACGTATCGAAGCACCGGCTGTCTCTACTATGAATTCCTCGGAGGGGGCAGCAAGAGCAGACGCACCAGAAAGAGCAGATGCACACCCACCTTCAAAAACAGTACAGACAGCAGAATCCGGATCTTCCACGTGTGACGTGAGCGACTTCATAAACTTTCCTTCATTAATACCACCCTCCCTGTGTATTGGTAACTCCTTCCTGCTACGTTGCGCCTGTGTCTGCACTTTCCGTTTCCAAGCTACTGCTGCTGCACCTGCTGTCTACCACCTTGTTGTGATTCTCAGGGCCCCTCCGCTGTCACTGGACTGTCGCAAGGCATGCGCGCCTTGGATATTCAAAGCACTTCGTCTGATACGTTTGAGGCAGGCATTGACCTATAGCTCCCGAAAGGCGTCATGGGGAAAGTTTGAGCTGCGCTCCTCTCGCGAAGTCTCTTGTGCCCCTGTGACTGGCAGAGCTAGCATGGTGCCCCTTCCTCCAAGGGCTCATAAAGGCGCTTGCATTCGTATAGCTGCTCGTGCACATACCCCCCAACATGTATCTGTACAGAAGGCGTTTGCACGATAAGCAGAATTCACCGCCTTTGCGCGTGCATCTGCACACGCTTGGTGGGGTGCGCACTGTGCAGTTACTAAATGACAGTGGCACACTAGCGACTCTCTACGGTGAGTCCGCCGTAGACATCTTCTGCAGGTGCTTAGCTGCAAGGCTTCTCTACACAAAAGACGCCTCTCGGTAGGGCCCGCAATTTGCTGGGTGTCTCTGCCTCGCTTGCACCATTGCCGATAGAGCACCAGGCGCCCTATTCCCGGTAGGTGTCAGTGCGTTGCAGCAGAGATTCATATCTCAGCTTTGTAGAAAGTGTATCTGCTCTCTGCTCTTTATTAAATACCGTTTCGCACCTCTCGGCGCGCGTTAGTAAAAAAAAGTCTCTTGGGGGCGTGAGGCCGACAGCACGTGGGCGGCAGGCGCAGAACACACGCAACCCCGCGCATGCAGCAAAAATGACCAGCAATTTGGCTGTCACCTCCTCGTTCAGACAGAGCTCTTTCTTTTGTGCATGCGGAGGAGGACGAAGGATTCTCGTACACTTGAGCCAAAGGTTGTGTCTGCTTACTTGCCCTTGGCGTCTGTAGGCTTAGCCCCGTCAACAGAAGATTTGCTAATATTGTATTCCTGAATCCGCTGTCTCACAGACTTTGCCGTAGCTGCACCCTCTGTAGCGTTAGTATGTTCTTCTGACACCTTTGTGGGCATTGGATTGTTAGAGCTCAATACTACGGGGGCCTTGCCCACGGAGTCTTTCCCTCCTGGTGATTTAGCGGATCCCACAGAGGATTTGACGTCAGGAACCGTACACGGCCGCTCGCCCTGTGTCTTACTGCCCCTGCTGTTGCTGCTGCATCGGCTTCTACTCCCACTACTGGGTGGTGGAGAAGCTGCCCCCTTCTGCTGCGGCTCCTCAGGCTGCTGCTGCTGCTGCTTCTGCTCGTTGCAGTCTACTCTGCACGGCTCGTACTGGTGGATGCCATCGCTGAGGACTTTTGCAACTTCCCTCTGTACGCTTTCCACCTGAGACAGCGCAGAGCAACAGGAGGCTATTTGCCGCCCCTCTCGCCTCGTCTCCTGGGGCTTAGATGCATGCTTCCAGAGAAAATGGAGCTCTGGTTTTTCACGCACTCGTGTGGGGAGTGTGGGCTGACGTCGCACGCTACAGGGAACGTGGTGTGCATAGCATGCGCCCTCCAAGACGAGGAGAAAGGCGCCTACTAGCTCAACATACTAGGAAGATAGCGGGAAAGTCTAGGGAAAAAAGAACACCCCTGGCATAGTGAGGGCCTTACAAGAAGGGCGTGGGGGGCATTTCTCGAGGACAGAAGGCCGTCAATGGTGGTGGCAAATAGCTCCCACCTCCCGATGACTGCGTCTTTAGAGTAGACCTCCTGCTTCAGTTTCTGCAGCTCGCCGTTCAGCTGTAAGGCCACGCAACAGCAAGGGCACGCCGACAATCAGCAGGAGTAGACAGCAGGTGGTGTGCGCTGCTCCTGCACACGGTGTCTCTTGCGCGTTGTTTGTAGCGGTGTACACCGGGTCATTAGACAAGAATATGTGCGAGGCCATGGCATGCATCAGCTTTGCACAACCAAGGGGCAGCAGCGTTTGTTTTTTCCGACGGGACCATTTTGCTGCCCCGAGAGGCGAAGCCTAAGAGTTTCGAGTTTAAAGGTCAAAGCTGTGCCAATGGCCCCTACAGTAGCAACTGTCTTGTCACTGGTAAATTCCCCCTTCAGCTGCTCGGCTTCTCTGCGCAGTCTGTCGTTCTCCCTTTGGGCGTCACAGTAATTTCGCTGCAAAAATCCCGAATTCGCACACCCAAGAAAGACTACAGGCACACCCCGTTACCCCTAAGTAGCTCTGGAAGCCTGCGATAACAGAAAAAAGGCTTCACCTTCCAATCTGCCACTTACCAAAACTTCCTCCATGAGTTCTCGCATCTCCTCGTCGCTTAGCTGCCCGGCGCCAAGACTGCTTGCCTGACAAATCTTCCGCACGGAGTCGATTCCCGTTTGGGGCTTTGCAGCATGTCTATAGGAACGCATGGCAGCGGCGGCAGTGTGTGCACTCTGCCTATGAGGTCCACGTTGCAGCAGGGGGGGGATGGGCGCCTCACAGAAGAAATAACCTTCGTTAGACGGAGGTAGAGCGTAGAGACTCTCTCACGTATGAGCGTTTTGGCAGAAAGCTATTTGCCCCCGATTTAGCGAGAAGACTCCCCAGTTGTAACGCTTACCGCTGCCGCTGCAACTCCTCGCGTGTTGTTTGCAGCTCAGCTTCAGTTTGCTGGTAAACCCTCTTTTCTGCTGCGGCGCGAGCCACCTGCGCACATGTTACGGCCACGCCACTGCATTTGAGCTTTCTCCCCTTGTTGCCCTTGCCTTTGTGGTGACTGGCCTTCTGTGAGGCTGCCAGCGCTAATCTTCGCACGGTGCGAAAAAACAAACCTCCTTGTCAAGAGCCTGTTGTAGCTCAGAAGTCTGCTTTGTCTGCTCGTTAAGGCGGTCTTCCACTACCTTCTTCGCTAGAGTCAGCTGCAGGAGGCACATGCACGCAGTCCCTTACCTAGCAAGCAAGGTGTCCACGGCTTGTCAAGCCGTGGTGGTCTGCAGTGTATGGACGGACCCGAAGAGGTTAGCGCAGTCCTGATTTTTCCATGCCAGTGCAGGTGTTCACATGCCATGCAGCAGCACTCGTGCAGTGTGTGCACCCACCACGTTTAGGAACGCATGCACAGGTGTCAACAACAGGCGCAGGGAGTGCTTTGGAATGTGTAAGTTTATGCATAGCACAGAGCTGCGGAAAACTGTGCTCTGCACACCCCCGACACTAGGGCCTCAGATGGCGAAATCAGCACACATAGTACACATGCACACGTACAACTATTTGGAAAGCGAAGCACGCTGCACAGGAAAACGCACAGGCAAGCATCAGGGGAAAAGAAACAGTCGCAGGGCAGAATAGGGACAGAAGCGGGAGATGATGGTTACAGCGCACGTCTCGAACAAGTAGGCGCCATCCATCCAAGTCCTGAGGCTCGGCGGGGCCTTCTAGCGTCGTATCTGTGAACAGGTCCGGTAGCACGAAAAGAAGCAGCATTTCCTGTAAAATTCCCCGAACAGGGACTGTTAGAAGGCCCCCTCAGAGGTGCTGCCTTGCTCCTAATGCTAGAGGGGCCTTTTCCGTGGGTCAAGTGGCGTTTCGCTAATCCTTCCTCCCCTCAAACAGAGGAGAAAGGAGAGAAAGGCCTCCGACTCATCCGTGTGCGCCTACCTGTCGAGCCGCAACCCCCCCCCACCCCCTGTCTCCCCGCTGCTCCTGCAGCCGCTCTCTCAGATGGCGACAAGAGGGCTGCAGGACGGGCTCCCCCAAACGTCTGGCTGTGCGAGAGCAGCTCCTCAGTGCGTGCGAAAGACGGCAAAGCTGCTGCCCTCTGCTGCGGCGGCTGCGGAGTGTGCGGGAGATGCTGAGGCTTCTCTCCGCTGATGGCTTTCATGAACATCTGCATGGCCTCGGTGCTTCCGGCAGTCTCTCGATCGCCCAAGCCGATGCTGCTCGCCTGTGTCTGGAGGCCGTCGGGGGTGCCTGGTGGGTGCCAGTCCGTGCTCCTCACGTCTCTGTCCGCAGCGGCTCCTAGAAGGGGAGACGCAGGGTTCTCGCAAGCTTGGGGATGAGGCAAAGGCTGTAGAGGAGGCCTAGCTTCGGCCCATCGGCCTTCCCTTTCCGCTTGCTGAGAAGTCGGGGGTGTCACAGTGGACGCGCTGCGTTCAGACGCACTCGAAAGGTTTCTCCAGTGCTGGAGGCCTCCACTGGACGCACCCCCGGAGAGCTGTGGCTCTGCGCTGGGAGTCTGTGCGGCAGTCGTTGTTGCACCGTGGCAGGAGTTTCTGAGCAGCTCCTCTTGGGGGGGGGGTGCTGCGTGCATTGAGGACGAGGTTGCTGGGTGGCTGGGGGCAGGCTGATAAGTCCCTGTGAGGAAGGCTCCATTCGCTGACTGGAGTGTCTGAAGCGGTCCCCCGTCGGAAGGCTTCGCCCCTTCCCAGGCGCGTTGCAGAGGCACTCCGCTCAGGGTTAGGGGGTAGCTGTGGGGGTCGTAAGTTCTGACTTCACGGGAGAGGCCGTACAAGGCTGAGTAGGGTTGACTGTAGACTCCTAAAGGCGGAGAGGCAGGGCCAAACGCGGTGGGGGGCAGCGTCACCCCAGTGGCATCCGCAGCCAGCACAGCCGAGGCTGCAGCTGCTGAGGGAGCAGCAGGATTGCTGGAAGAAGGAAGTCTGCGGTAAGAGGCACTGTGAAGCGCCTGACGAGTTCCTTCAGCGAAGGAGATGCGGTGCTCCACTGCCCCGTGCATCCCTGGGCAAAGAGGGCCCTTGCCCATTGGAGGAAGAGTCCGCTGTGTTTCATAGAGCATATTCACAAATCCCGCAGTGGAAGAAAGGAGGGGGCACCAGACAGCGCCTGTCTGCGCAGCCGCTGCCTCTGTGCCAAGGCCGGCTCGACGTGTCTCTGACCAGTGCAGCTGGTCGTGGATTCCACGCAGCGGCAGCAGCAGGCGTTGCACTCAGAAGCCTCAGACAAGGCCGTTAAGAGGTCCTTTTGGGGAGGCCTCCGCAGCCGCTGTCGGCAGCAGGTGTATGGCGATCCCCCTGTAGAGCCTCACAAGCTCTACAGAGGACCTGAAGCAGCGCGCGAAAGAAGCGAAAGGGGCAGCAAATCGCAGAAGAACGGTGGAAGGAAGCAGCCAGCCACGGAAGGCGGCGGCACTTAGCACACACACATGCAGCGGCTCGCTGCAGTTAAACGAGTCCTGCGTTTTTTTCTAGACAGCGGGAAGAAGAGCAGCTCCACGCCATCCCTGGGTTCCGTACAGTCAAAATTCATGAAACAAACAATTAGCACATTGAAGAACTCCAATTATAGGAAGGAAACAGACGAAGACCTCGCTGCCGATACGCTCAGCAGCAACCCCAGGTGCACGACGGCGTGCAGCGCAGAGCAGCCCTTTAGGCGAGGCGGGATGATGCAAGGGAATGCGAGAAGAGCCAGTGAGCGCGCCAGCTTGCAATTCTTTGGGGCATTTATTTGTTGAACGCCGAGTGCTTTTGCTTTGGACCCTCAGTAGAAACGGAGGCGTTCGATGAATGCCCCAGGAATCGACGGTCTGCCTTACCCTCAGCTCGATGCTGTGGATACTGCGGGAAAGCGGGGGTTGTTTAAGCGAGCAGGGACTTCTCAAGGCGCAACCTGTGTAGCGCACTTGCAAAACTCGCCGTATAGACGAAGCAGCTTGCGTGCTGTGGCTGCTCGATGACTCACAGTCGGCAACGGTAGAGGAGACACTGGGGGCTGAAGAGGTCTGAAGGCCAGAGGCGAGAGAGACTGCCAAGGCTGCCCACGTACCTGACACATCCCAATTAGGATTTACACACTCTAAAGTACCACGGTGCCGGCGTTACACCCTCTGCACGCGTTTAACGCTGCCTCCTGTGTCTCAAGATGAAGACAGGGAATCGGAACTATTCAGGAGAGGCAAAAACACGGAAACTCAACCTCCCAGAATAAGGAAAAGCGGCGCTCTCAATGTGCATTTTCTACCCGTGCAGCGAACGTTGGTTGCTTTGAAAGTCAGATGCTTCCTTGGGGCAGTGAAAAAGGGCTGAAGAGGGTCTGCACTCGACTGCTTCTGCATAAATAAATACATATACAGAGAGAGTTCAGCTTCCCATATGAATCTCAGAGGAAGCATTGTGCATCCTGAGGGCATGCGCCCTGATGTGCGAACAGTTTTAGCGCATATTTCTGTAGGGTGTCTATTTTTGCAGGTTGCACTAGCTGATGGGAGGGCCGTAGCTGGGTAACGACACCCCTAAGTAGATCAGGATTTCCAGGGGTAGGCTGCACAATAGATGAGGAGGGGGGAAGACAGCCTGAAAACCTATGACACTTCAGCTAGTCAACATTAAATGGAGCCAGCACCATACGGTAAACTCTAGGTAGCAGCTTCCCATCCAAGCGACAACAGGCTGCATGCTTGCCTAACAAGCTGTTGTGGTAGGTAGCATGGCAATAAGATCTTTGTGGGCAGGCAAAGACGCTTTCGTGTTTCTGCCGGTTTCAGCCAACTCGTTAGTTTCCCCCGTTGCAACAAAAGCAGACATATCTGTACAAGCGGACACTTGTGAAACGGGCAGAGAAGCAGGTAGCGAAGGCCTTTGGTGCGGTGCAAGACGTTCTGTAGTGTTTCGACTGGAGGCACGGGCAAATCCATGATAAACATCAGCCAAAAATTACTCTGGGCCCCCAGCAGCACAATGCGCAGTTGCGCCCCAGGCCAAATTCTGCTTCTACATTTGACGGAAAGCGAAGAGTGGAACCTTCCGAGAAGAAGAGTTTCTCGAGGTGAGTCATCCGGATCTCGTGTCAGCTGCCCGAGCTCCTCCCTAAGGATAAAGTCTACGGTTCACAGATTCTCTGAAAAGGCTGAAGAGGCCGGCCGCTCCTTGCCTTGGCGTGCGCGTGTTCACACAAGTAGGGAAGGTACGGCATGCATGCGGTCCAATGCAACAGAGATAAGGCCTCCCACTGTGTATGCGCTCAGTCTCTGTCCTCCCGCCACCCTTCCTTCCCCCTAACTACGTTTTCGCATACAAAAAGCAACGCTGCGGCACCAGCAAGAGGGACGCTTGTGTTGCAGGCAGCAGCTCGGGTGTATACGCAGCCCTGGTCGATCCCGGGGCCCTGTTAGTGCTGGTGAATTCAAGAGAGCAGCAATGACGCTCGACGGCCTAGGAGTCCGTTAGTGTGATCGGTGCACGGGCATTGCCGACAATCGTCGGTGCGCGCGTAGGAAGAGGGGCTTCAGAAGCTTCTGCATGCTTTCTGAGCTCTGCGAAAAGGAGAAAAGAGGCATCGTCGAGCGATAGCTGCTAACCTGAACCTAGAGAGATCCCAAGCAGTAAACGCGGAACCATCCAAGAAGCAAAATCTGGATTTCCGCAAAGTCGCATTCGATTTAGGGCCCCGTGTGATTGAGTGTCAGCTCCGTATGGCCGTGGAGTGCGACTACTGGGCCTTCAGTTTTGCCAAGGAGGGTAGTAGACTCGAAAAATGCATGCATCAAGGGCTGAATGTCTCAGCCTCGTGCGAAAGCCGCGCACCTCCTTGATAGCCCGGTAGGACGGGAAGCGGAAGCGGGGTAGATGCGCAGCCATGCAAAAATGAGTCCTTCGAATTTCCCTCTTTCAAGAGAATCTTCTTGACCTCCTCCTCTGACCCCCTGGCTTCCCCGCCTCCAGCTTGCAAAGACAGCGGCACATGGGGGGCCCCCGAGGCCCCCAGATACGGCTGGCCCACTGTCGTTGGCTTGGGCCCTCTCCCACTCAAAGTCTCCTGTCTACTGCCCAGTCCAGACTCTGGAGCCTTCTCTGCTTCTACCGAGCGAAGAACCTGGAGAAAACGCGAAAAGCACAGAGAGAGCAGCAACCGCAAGAGGGGCATTTGGCAGGCACGCTGCAGCCATCGACTCTTCCAGCAGCTGCGCTGCTCATGGAGTGAGTGAGGCCTTTGGTGCCTCGAACACATACAAGGAGAAGGAGGCCCCTACACGGGCGGCAAGCCGCGCGAAAGGCGTGGTTGCCTGACAGCAAAGCAGGAGCTAAGACGTTCGTATCGTGACGGATGACAGACATGCTGCTGGATTGTATGCTTTGCAAAGCCGAAAAAGCGACGCCAGAAGAGCTCCTCCCGCAAGCGTGAGGGCACCAGGTTGTACCGTACTTTCCCGAGGGAAACATTCTCTGCCAACAAGGCAGAGGCCCTAAGAAGCAGCACGTGCACAAGGAAAAGGAGGGAGGCGCTGGGTGGCGTCACTGACTGCCAGCCAGGGCAAAACAGACAAGAAGAAGCACCGTTTCTGTTTGCTTCTTTAATAGAAGCAGAGGCGTAGAAAGAAGCAAGATAAGGAGGCGGCTAAGAGCCAGGAAGACTAGGAAAGGAGGGGCAACAGAGCGCTGAAAGAGCCGCAGAGAGAGAGAGAGAGAGACAGCGAGCACACGAACTGCCCCCAGCCACGCTTGCGTATTGCAGCTGCTGGTGCAGCTCCAGCAGCAGAGCTTTAAGCGCTTACCACTCAAGAAAGATGGAGTCGTCTCCGGCATCGAAATCCTCTGTAGGCAGCTGAAGCCCTGCGCTGCATGTGGCGAGGAACGTCATGGGGTCTGACGTGGCAAAGAGAACTTCTGAGGCAGCAGAAACAGCAGGACGGAGAAATAGAGGCGTTTTCCCTGTGAGGCAGGTGTTTGCAGTCAGTGCAGGTGCCAGCAGACGAGGAAAAGAGGCAGTGACACAGGGAGAGGGCCCAGCATGCTTGCGCAGGCGTGTGACTGCACCGTAGAGAGATCGGTCTAACGGGGGAGGGGGGGAAGGGGAGTGCAGATGCTTCACAGAGTAGCAGATGCGTAAAGAGAGGTTTCCGCGGCAGGTAAAGGGCGAAGGTGACAAGGAGAGATGCACTAGAAAGAAACACCCGGAGGGAGGGGCACGCTTCACGAAGGCCTCCTCCCTCTGCAAAAGAGAAAACGAAAGTAAGAGAGAAATACACACACATGGAGAGAGAGAAATACAGAGGGAGCAAGAGGTAGGAGAGGAATGAAGGGGAGAGGGAGCAAGAGGAGCCCTGAGAGGCGATGAGGAGGACTGGCCATAGTAAATCTGCATGACAGCAGAAGGTCTATGGGGTGGCATGGCAAGACAGATTAGCACGACGGCGAGTGCGAATGTAGGAGGGCCTCAAGAATAAGGCTGACCATCCTTGATAATGGAAAGGTTCCAGCGAAAGACGGCATCTCCGCTAAGATCTTCACAGCTCCACTGAATAATTTGAACCCATGGGTAGTGGGCGTCCTGCAAGGGCCCTGTACGTACACCGCACAGCTGGCCGTGCCATGTGCATTTTGCTTGATGTTGCCGCTTTCGAAAAAGGACAAGAGTCGCGCTCCGCGCTTACCCTCAAGAATCTCTAGCTCCCTCGCATTTTTGTGCGCCTGTCGGCTTCCTGTGGTCCCCATCGGTCTGTGCGGCTGAGAGCACCACAGCTGCGGAGAGGCCTCGCCTGCTTGTTTTCTCGCGAGCTTGGCAAAGGGGAACGCGCATGCACGCCTCCATGCAGGAGGGGGTGGCTCTGGCAGCGGCTGTTTTTCTGGAAGGGAGGGCTCTCCGCAAAGTGCCGCAGAGACACACGCAGCACCAGCTTGCTCGCCGCTGCGAAAGGCTGCTGCTTTTGCCAGACAACAGCCGCACGTGACAGTGCCACCGCGTACTATTCGGCTTCACTGGCGCTCTTAGCGGTCCACTCGGGGGAGAGGCAACGCTTCCGAGAGGGCCTTCCTCGAGCGCGTGTTCGTGTGTATGTACATACACATACATATATGTACATATGTGTGTATGTGCATATATACACATATAGGTGTATGTATGTACATATGTGTGTATGTATATATGAGTATGTGTATAAATAATGTATGTATATGATGAATACATGTATATTATATGCATGTATATGTGTTGAGGCCCCGTTGTTTCTGTCGCTTGGGGGTGGGGGGAGAGGTAGGAGGGGTGGAAGGGGGGAGAGGCCCCAAGTGGCGTGAGTCGCTGGAAGTTCAAGCAGCGCTAGAAGAAGGCTGCGAAACTCGCGCCTCGCGCGTAGTCTTGCGGCTTGCCGCACAGTGCGAGCGGCAGGGAGTGTCGCAACCCCCGGCTTTCGCGCTCAGCGACACCTGAAAGCGCAATGTATCTTGTTTGACGGGAATTATGAACTTAAAAGCGGCATTTTGCAGGCGTGAGGAGCCTCCCCCGCGGCCAGACTGAGTGCCACATCGAATGTGAGAGAGCCGCGCGCAGACACCGGAGGGCCCGCAGCCGGCCGGCCTCGTCGGGGAAGGAGGGGACCGTCGAGGGGGGCCCCCTGCCCCCCTTGAGGAGACACTTCTTGCTCGAGGACGGGCAGTTCTTCTGTGTATGCGCATGTGTAGATATTTCTCTTCGCGTTTTCGGAGTGGAGAGCGTGACGCACGACATTTGTTGAGCCGCCAGCCGCTCAGTTTTCGACCAGCGCGCGTGAGGCCCCCCGCCTGCGCCTGCGGCTCCCCAGGGGGCCCCCGAGTGGGCGGAGGGCCCTGGCCTTGTCGGCATTCCTTGCCTTCGTACTGCATGCTGCCTTCGAAGGGAGCGCGGCTGGAGGCGCTTGCACCGTTCCTGAGCCGAGAAGCTGGGGAAAAGAAGACCCCTCTAAAGGGCCTGCCTCCCCGGGGGCCCCCCTTCACCCCAGTGTTGCGCTGCACCGCGATGGTGTTGGGGCCCCTCTAAGGCTCCAGAGGGCCCTGCCTGGCTGCGCTCTCGGGAGCTGGAGGGAACTTGGCCCACGGGCTGTCTCCAACGCAGCCGACGGGATGCTGCACGCCGAGCGTTGCCTGCTTCGTGCATGGCTGTTGCTGCTGCTATGTCTGCTGAAGCAGCTAGACGCTCCGCTGCCTGCACATGCGGCAGTCGTAGCAGCGAATAGCCGCCTACACGGCGAGGGCCCCCGACCCCTCTGCTTCATGTCGCGAGTGCCACGGCCTGGGGTGCCCATGGGGCCCCCCTGGACTGCAGCGAGAGGGGGGGGCCTCTCACGAGGCCCCCCCCTCCGCCGTAGCGTCTCTCTTATCAGAGCGCACAAAAAACGCGGGTTGGAGGGCAGCGAGTCTCCTCGGCAAGCTGCTGCGGGGGCCCCTGAGGAGGCCCTGGGTACTCTCGTTGGGGAGAAACACGGGGTGGCGGCAGAGGCTTCAGCACTTAGGGATACTCCAGGTGCGAGAGCCGATGCAAGCAGCAGCAGTCTCCCCCCCCCCTCGAGCAGAAAGGGAGACAGTCAACGCGGCCTTCGTAGTGGCACGAGCAGCAACCACACGGACGAAAGTAGTGGAGAAGAACGCTTTCCTCCAGAGTCGGAGCCGCTACCACTCAAAAGCCGCAAAAAAGCAGCGCCTGCTGATCCTGAGACCTCTACTGATGTTGCCTCTACTGATGTTGCCTCTACTGACGTTGCCTCTACTGACGTTGCCTCTACTGATGTTGCATCTACTGATGTTGCATCTACTGATGTTGCATCTACTGATGTTGCATCTACTGATGTTGCGTCTTCTGATGTTGCATCTACTGATGCTGCGTCTTCTGATGTTGCATCTACTGACGTTGCATCTACTGATGTTACATCTACTGATGTTGCGTCTTCTGATGTTGCCTCTACTGATGCTGCGTCTTCTGATGTTGCATCTACTGATGTTGCGTCTTCTGATGTTGCGTCTTCTGATTCCGCAACTGCGCAAAGTGAAAGCCGAAGAAAAACGCCGCCGTCGGTAAAGCAACACCAGCAAGCCGAGGAGCTCTCAAGACAGTCTGCGGAAGAAGAAGAAGGATGCCGTGAGGAGGCCTTCTTGCAATCAGGTCGCACTGAAGCGGAGGGACCAGCGCCTCTGTTGGGAGCAGCTGCTCAGGATGTGGATCCTATAGCCGTACAGGAAGCTGCGTCTTTAGAGGCAGATGCAGCGTCCGCTGGAGTATCTATTGCTGCCCTCCATGCAGTCCTGCCGCTTTCTCGCCTCACCCTCGCCACGTCTTTCACCCCCAAGACGCACAGCCACAAGGACGGATGCAGCAGCGACAAGCGCTCTCTCCTTTCCCTCTGCCTCCCTGGGCAGTCTGAGTTTTTGCAAGGCCAAGCTCTGCTGTCTCCTCCTGTGAGCTGCGCAGTTGCAGACCTGAGGGAGGCTCGCCGCAAGCGCATAAAGGACCGCGCCAAGTTTTTCTCGTGGAAGGAGAAAATCGCTGAAGTGCAGCGGAGACGCATTGGAGTGTCTCTAGCGATGCTTGCAGACCCAAACGATCGTTTCAAGCCGCTTGACCTCGAAGGGGAAGCTCGAGAGGCGTCTGAGAAGGAGCGCTCAAGGCTGCTGCAGCTGCAGCAAAGGCTGAGGAAGCAGCGCAGATGGTGGATCCCCACTCGCACGATCAAGCAGCGAATGGCTGCAAGGGCAGCCGCAAGGCGGCAGGCCCGCCGGCTCGCTCGACAGCAAGCGACTGCTGCAAGGCGTAGAGAAGAAAAGCGTAGGCAGGAAGCGCAGCAGCACCAGCTGGAGAGTGGCGGGCAGGAAGACGCCACGCAGGCAAAAGCGACGACTGCAGCAGCAGAAGAACTCGCAACAATAAGTGCTGCCGCGCTGTCACAAGAGCAGAAAGAAACAATCATTCGCAACCGGCTGAGGCATCAACGGAAAATCTTAGGTCTCCCTCCCGCTTTAGCCTCAGACAACTCTCTCAGCGGCTCTCAAGCGGAGGCAGCAGAGAACTTTTTCGTGAAGGAATCTGTGCGCATTGCGGACGCCATTCAAGAAATTTCCGAGGAGTAAGGGCGAGAGACAGACGGAAACGGGGAAACTCTTCCCTGGTGTGTGTATGTATGTATATCCATAGAGAGAGAGAGTGAAAGAGAGAGTGTCGTGTTGTGCCCTAACAGCGTCGCTAAAGAGGCGCGCTACATCTAGTCACAGAGAAAGAGAAAGAGAGAGAAAGAAAGAGAGAGAAAGAAAGAGAGAGAGAGAAAGAGAGAGAGAGCGCGCTGCTCTAGGGCCTCCTCCGCCTTGCCACCCCGCTTCTCATCTTTGCTCCCCATCGCCCTTTGCCTTCACTGCACGCATAGCTGAGCGGCTGCAAGTCTGCCTGCAGCTGCAGCTGCTTGACGCTGCCTCTCTGGCTTTCTCTCCTGCACTCTCCCTCTTTCCGTGCTGTGTTGCGGACCGACCCGTGCTCAGCACCGTTCACGCGCTGCACAAGCGGCTGTCTACCCTGCCAGTTCTTTACTGTATCAGCTGTGAGCGACTCTCACTGCTGCAGGATGGAGAGGGCAAGCATAGAGGTGTACGCCGAGCTCAAGGCGATCGAAGATGACCCTTCTCTTAGTTTTGACGAAAAAAACCACGTGGCCTTAGAGCCTCGTCGGAGGCTTCGGGCTATCCAGGAGCCTTTCATGAAGCGCCAACTGCCGCTGCTTTACCGCTCCCACCTTCTTATGGGTAAGTCTTGCTCGCGTTGTACTGCTATGGGCCTTTCCGCAGTGGTAGCATGTGCGGGAAGAGAAAGAGAGCGAAAAAACCCATATCTTTCTCGCTCCCTGCCTCTCCTCTGTCGATCTGGCTGTATGTCTGTCTGTCTCGCTGGCTCACATTCTCTCTCTGGCATAAGCCGACCCTTCGAGGCTCTGTCTGCACACTGCCGTGCCGCTTAGGTGGAGCAGCCGCAGCTCCTTTCGCGCAAATGTGGGGCCCCACTGCGAACTACCCACCTCTCGTGCCTTCCCCAACAGCGGCGTTTTTGCTCCCTCCCTCTCTTCTTCTCCCTCTCTCTCTTTCGCTTTGCGTGTTTTCCTTGCTTTGCCCCCTTCCCCCGTCTCTTCCCTGGTGCATCTTCCAAGCGTCCAATTCCCCCGCGTGTCAATGCCACACCCCTCAGCGTGTGCATGCATGAGGCCTCCTTAGGTCTCCCAGGCCCCCCAGCCTACACCTACAAGAACCCCCTGCTGCCTCCTGATGCTCAAGAAAGCCCTGAGGCTCCTGCCCCCTTCGTGAAGCCATCGCGGCCTCTTAGCAGAGCGTGGAAGTCCCCAGACTGCGACTTTCCTCTGTTCCCCTTCTACGCTCAAACCCCTCAGCAGCAGCAGCAGCAGCAGCAGCAGCAGCAGCAACAGGCGCAGCAACAGCAGCCCTTCATGCGAGGGAAACGGCCCGCTGTCGACCCCCCGAAGCCGTCGGACTTGAAAGCCTCTGTCGCAGGCCCCCAGCTCGCAGCAGCTGCTGCAGCAGCAGCTCGCGTGGCGCAGCAGCAGCACCTTCCCCCCCCGCCCCCCCCCTTGCCACAGATCGAAACAATGGAAGCCCTTGTGTGGGACTTACGCGTGAGAAAGGCGTGGCGGCAGGCCTTCTACGTCCAGCAGCCAGGAAGCAGAGACAGTCCGGAAAAAGCGGAGGCGCCGCCTTCAGGGCAGCAAGAAGGCTGCAGTAATAGTGGCGCTAGCACTAGCAACAGCAGCAACAACAACTGTAACAACAGCAGCAGCAACAGCAGCAGCAACAGCAGCAGCAACCGCAGTCAGGAGGATTCAGATAGCGGCAGCAGTCTTCAGGACTCCAGGGACCTATCGAAAGAGGCCTTGGAAAAGGGGGGAGATTGTTCTGAGGCACTATTGACAACGGTTTACGGGCGGAATACTGCGGAAGCTCTCCGCAATCCGGAGGGCAGCGTTACGCACGAATGGAGGGTAAGGCCAGGCAAATCGCGCATACTGAGGGCTGAGAATTTAGTCCACATGATGTTACAGGGATTTTGCCGTTGCGGCTCGTGCTGATGCCCCTTGCCGAAGCAGGATGTGTAGGGGTGTCTGTGTATGGGCTTCTGGCGCTTTGATTTTTGAGATGTGTATTTTATGTAGCTCAAGCTGGCTCTTTCTCTGCCTCACCTCTGTCCGCGTGTGTCTCTCTCGCTCTCTCTCTCTCTGTTGATGCCATGTGTCTGCCTTCCCTTACCTCTGCGAGGGCAATCGAGAGCGGAGAAGCATACGTTTGCGTGTGTTGGGCGGGGCGAAAGTGTGTTTCTCCGGTCGCTCTTTGACATTTCGCCGCAGTTCTCTCAGCTCGGAGCTAACCGCCGCGTAGGAGAGTTTACTTTCGGGCCAGGCACCCTCATGCGCACCAAGCAGAAGGAAGCCAAACGGCTAGGACGTGGAGACGGCAGCGGCAAGGGAGGCTCATCAGGCAGGGGCTGCAAGGGACAGAAGGCGCGTAGTGGAGGCTCGATAAGGATTGGTAAGGGCTTCCTACAGAGCTGACCCTACTGGAGGGATATGCGGCCAAGAAAGCTGGCACAAGACCACCACCAACCCCACCCCGACCAACACCACTACCAGCGTCCATGTGCGTGCTCTGACGTGCATGCCCTGCGGCTGTGTGTGGGATGATGCTGTGTGCACACCTCGCAGGCTTCGAGGGGGGGCAGATGCCGCTGTACCGGCGCCTGCCGAAGTTCGTGGGAAGACAGTTGGGAACAGGGCATCGCAAGAAGTATCGGCAGCACCCCTTCCAGCTACTGCCTCTTCACAAGCTGAACGCATGCAAGGAGGGCGAGACAGTGGACTGGGCCTCCCTAGCCTCGAAGGGCGTCTTTCTAGGCAAATACGCCAGAGACTGTCCAGTGAAGGTTCGCCGCCGCATCGCACCCCAATCGCCATTTTTTTCCCGAGCGCGGCGCGCTGCCGCTGTTGCGGCCACTGCCAACCTGACTTGTCCCCTTGCCCCTCAGTGCGGCTTCCCCTACTGACAAGTCAGCCTGTTCCTTGTGCGTGTCTGTGCGTGTTGCGCTCTTGTAGGTTGTGGGGCCTCCGCTCAGTCGCAAGCGGCTGGGGGCTGCTGCAGACGGCTCTCTTAAAGTCGGGGGATTGCAGGTCAAGGTGTGTCTTGCAGTCTCGCCTTTGCCGTGATATCGCCTTTCTTCACTGTTGCCTCGCAACACCTTTTTGCCGCGAGCCCGTCGAGTCGCTTTTGCGGTTCGTCCGCGGAGGCCACTCCCCAGGTTCGCTCGCCGCAACTGCTATGCTGATGCGGCTCCTCAGGCGCATGCCTTCACGCGCGCAGCCGCGCGCGCCATCATAAAGCTGGGAGGCCGTTGTCTCGTGCTGCAACCCAAGACGCAAGATCGCATTGTTGCTGTGTTCGACCCTGACGCGGCCTCGCTCGCTGACAGTCCAGCGGCAGATCGAGATTCTGTGCCATCCGCCACCCCTTCGGCTTCTGCCGCGGAGGGCAGCACGGACGCCGTAGCAGATGATGAGCACATGCATACGTACAAGCTGCAAAGGGCGGCAGGGATGTCTCTGCAGCAGATTCTCCAGCTGCGACATCGTGTGTTGCACCTGCAGCTGCAGCGGGCCCGGGAACGCGTGGAAGAGTGCACCGGTAAGTTGCAGCGCAGTCCCCACAAGAAGAAATTCGAAAGAAGGCTAGAAAACCTCACGGCACGGGTTGTCAAGCTGGAGCAGATGCTTCGCGAGGTCGAGGCCGATCTTCGCACAGCCCAGGCAGCCAAACTCGTCGCCACTGCCAGCTCTGCTGAGCAGCAGCAGCCGCTCCAGCCCAAGGAGGAGGACGGCAGGCTGCAGGAAGACGAAGAGAGCCCTCCCTTGCCAACCCTGCGGCGAATCCCCCGCCGCATTGCACACCAGGGTCGCCTACCTAAGAGGCAGCGTGACTTCCTGAGGTAGGATTTGCAGCAGGTGTTGGGGTGCCCTCGTCCAGTCACGTGTCTTGGTAAAGTCTGAAGCCGACAGGACTAGCAGAACAGGGGAGGGAGGGGCTTCATGAAGCGGAGGGAGAGAACGCAGATGTCAGACATTGGGCATCTGCACGTGCTGCGCTCTCTGTGTGACATACAGGTGGAGTAGATACGTGGCTCGGGAGCATTGCCGCACCGCCGAACACAAAGCGACTTCTCCTCAAGAGTAGAGAGTTGCGCTCAGGATCCCCTGCTCTGCCTCTGCTGCTGCTCTGCTGTCGTCTCAAGGGGGCTCATGCCGCAGCAGTTTTATAGCCTTCTTCTCTTGGGGCGCTCTGGTCTAGTGTGCGCGCGGAACTCTCGCGTGGTGTCTTCGTTTTGGAAGCGAGCCATGCGCAGAACCTCGTGAGGGAGGCTTCTAGGCATCTGTAGTACACCTCTACTGTAATGAGCCTTGGCAGTTTGCTCTTGAGGCGTGGATTCTCCTTAGCGGGTTTAACGTACCGTTGTTTTTCATTTTTAGGTGTGGTTCGACCGTCGAATGCCTCATTCTGTGGCAGCCCACCGACGGAGAAGCGCTATTTCTCAACAGCGGATTTTGTGAGGAGAACTCATTGTTATCCTCCGAAAAACAACCTGCACCTTCGCTGTGTCGTAAAAAGCTCGTCCTAGACTTGCTCTCTTTTCCTTTTCGTTGCTGTGGTGCTGTATTTGAGGTGCGCAATACATACCCAGTAAATGCGTCTCAGGGATAACAGTTGAGGAGCGGAACGTATCCTCAAGAAATCAGCGGCTGTGAGCAGAACGTATCCTCAAGAAATCAGCGGCTGTGAGCAGAACGCGTGACATTGGCGAAACCCCTACTAACACACGGCTAGTTAGTGCTCTGCTGGGCGCTGCAACAAAAACGTCAAATAAAGCTGTCTGGCTCTTCGAAGCGCCTCTTATTCCAGCTGTCCGACAACTGGACGTGACACATTTTGCTAGTGTAAGAGATAAAGAAACAGAGATCGAGAGAGTAGAGTTTCAGGCGTTTCCCAAGGAGCTTCAGCAGAGGAAAGTGTCTTTGCCGCTACGCGCTATGCCGTGGTTATGCCAGTACACACTTTCTTTGAGGGCTTTCCCTACTCGCCAGTAGTTTTCATGTCTCCCTGTCCTCCAAAGGGGCGGCAGCAGCTATTCGTCGCAGCTGCTGTCCCTCGACTGCAATACACATTACACAAATGGCAGCGCCTTATATGATTTCTGCGAGCATAGCACTGTGTCTTCGCGGAGCACACTGCGGAATCGTAAGGCAACACACCCCCCTGCCCCGGCCTCTGCCACTTGGCTCCGTTTTTCCACACAAGCGGCAACGCCTCATTAGGCGCACTCAGTATGCTAAGCCCCTCTGGCTCCCCTCTAAAACTCAATGACTCTACCCTCAAAGCTTCTCTGCAGGGACCAGAATGGTTCTACAGTAGTAGAAGCTCTCACTAGGGCGAAGGCCTTTAAGGCCATCGACCAATTGGGGTTTGGCCAGAGGGCCCCCAAAAGTAATCGGCACGGCCCTCTTCTTTGGGTTTTGAGGCAAGGCAGGGAGTATCACGAAATCAATGCTGCCAACTAAGTCCTGGCAGACCCTTTCCTTCGGTGAACGAACCACTTCAAATCGTCTTGCGTAGGTGGTCTTGATGGGCTGATACTTGTGTCTCCTTCAGGATTATATCACCCGAATTCTTCAATGGTCTTTGACTGTTCAAGAACGGGACGGTCCAGTGCTTGGCTCAACTGACCGACTCTTGTGCATATATGCAGTGGCAGAGACATAGAGTTGTCACAATGCTGACTTTCACAACGATGCAAGAGACACTCATGACTGGGTGAAAGTCACAAAGGTTCGGGTGGCCCAACTGGCTCATGGGGGCCTCTCGATATCTCTTTAGCGGCGCAATAGGGGCCAGCTTCAACCGCGAGAACGGCAGCTAGCTTCCGTGGTGTGCTACTCCAGATAGGGTCTCTTTGACTCCACAATCTTTTCTCGGCCCCCAAACTCATTATACATAACTGGATAGAAAGTTCTTGAGCGTTTTTCCAAAGGCGTGCCCTCCTGCTTTACCACGTGCTCGCCTCGCGCAGGCTCCGGCGTGGGGAAAGAGGAGGGGCAGCTAGAGTGCTCATGGCTGTACCTTCCAGGCGCACAGCGCTTTTGCAGCTAGTTGCAAGCGGCACCTAGTGCACCGAGGCATATTTTCCACCCAATCTTTATCCTGTACAGCCAGCTCTGCTTTGCAGAAACGAAGACATAGGAACGGACAAGCCACATACTCAATATTTTACCCAGTCTTGTTCTAATGTAGCCGGTGCCGTTAGACTGCGTCCAGGGGTAGCTTAGCCCCTACCCACGGCTTCACTTAAAGTCCCCGTCAGCCAGGGGGCTTGTTGCGGTGCCCAGCATCCCTCTTCAAGGCCCTCGCTTGGCCAGGGCGAGATCGCATGCTTGACAAATTTATCACCCTGTTTTACAGCTATGGCGGAGCACGCCGGGTCTAAGACTTAGGCATCGCCTTCCTCCTATCCTAACGCTTTAGTACAAAGTTACACTGCCCCTTTTAAGATTCTAAAAGTGCCCTTGTAAGGCCCTATGCAACCCACTTCCCGGCCTTACAACCCCCCTTCAGGTTACCCAAACCAAGGGTCCCCACTGAAGTTCTACAAGCTAGTACTGAAGGCTGTGTAGGGGCCTCCTTAAGTCCTAAGTGGGCCCACCACATGGTTCTATAGGTCTTTCTGGAAGGATCTAAGAGCCCCCTTGGCAGGTTTCTCGGGTCTGCAGTCTTACTGAGTTGGCGTGACACGTCCGTTCTGTGGGCAGCGTGGGTAGGGGGTTGTGCCTCTTCGCTGGTCACTAGATCTACGTTCGTAGTGGAGTCATCAAATCATGGGAAAACGATTTTGCTCCCTAATAAAGTAAGTAGAAGGCGCCCGTGTTTGCCCCATAGCTTAAACAGACGCAGCCTCTCACACGCCTTCATCCCCCATGCGCCCCTCTACATGTCCACATGCGGCTTTCCTGTACTGCTGCATATTTTACGGCGCCGTCATTTCTGAGTAACAACCCTTGAAACAACTTATTTTGGTGTCGTTATGTATCCTCCCCATGCGTATTCCCATCCCATAAATGACTTAAACCGCAACACTCGTACGCTGGTGCTGCCTCCCCGGCCTCACCGGTAGCAGCCGTAGGAGCAACAGCGCAGGGGCTGCAGCGTAATCGGTTCTCCAGTATTTTCGGGTTTAGGGCTTTTACTTTGGCTCAAGGGCATGGAATATACGGGCAGCGCCTGAAGAGGGCCCTTTTCTCCCTATCGATGTGTGTCATCCGCCTGCTCTTGTAGGCTTGTACCGCCGTGCGCTGCAGTTGTGAACCTATAGGCCATACTCTTAAACCCCGCTCTTCACCTGCATGTTCTGCTTCTCCCGCCGTCTGCTGCGAGGAGACCCTCCAGCGATATCCGCTTTGCCCAGCAACGTAGCAGCAGCAGCAACAGCCACGACCGCCCTGGATCTGGATCTTATTCGCACGGATCCGAGGCAGGTGCCTTTACCCCCAAGATTTCCGTGTCCAAGCGAGGCCTTAGGGCGTAGGGGGGCCCTTTTGTGGCTAGGGGCTCCTCTAGAGGCCTCCGTGCCGCCTTCTGCCTCCCCGCTGCCTGCCCTTCGGGGTATGTAGTGTTCGGTACTCAGCAGCAGTGGCGGCAACAGCAGCAGCAATAAACTCCCAGAGCTACCTGCTCCCTCTTGCCGCTGTTGCTGTGTGTTCACCTCGACCATTGCGAAAGGGCGAAACGGCAAAACGGCATCATTGGGGGCGCTCAATGCCTCACCTCCCCTGGCCTCTCTCTGTGTACCACCCCCGTAGTAGTACTCTAAAAGGCACCTAGCTAGCTGGCTTCGCAGTCGTCGCGCTGTATGACAAGCTCGGCTTCCGCCGTCGGGCAAGAACTGCACCATCTAGGGCAGCATCAGCGTCTGCATCCGCAGCATCTACAGCGGGTTCAGAAGCAGCCTGTGCTGTACGAGGAACCGAAGCCGTTTTCTGGATCGCTGGACGCTGCACAGGCGGAAGCTTTCGCACCGCTTTCTCAATGCAACACAGGCGGAATGAGTGGAAGTCTTAAGGGCCTTCAGGCGGAGGAACATGATGGCCCTGACTGCAGGGTTGCTACTGGCGCTCCCATGGGGTGTACGGACGCTGCGAGAACTGCAGGGGGAGCTGTTGCATCATTCGATGGGGCCCCTGATGCAGCGGCAGGCAAGGAGTTTCCGGCAGAGGGCGATATCCAGGCGGCCGCTTCCTCGTCTCCCGTCTCGCTAGATCATGGTTCAAGATTATCAGGCAGTTCCTTACCCCCCGAGCAAGGGCGTCCCATCGATGCCAGCAGCGGTGGCTCCCGCAGAGCGTCTGCTGCTGCGTCGTCTGCGCTCGAGGCTGAGGATATCGCCTTGCTCGCGAAGAAGCTGGAAGAAGCGACAGGGCAGCTCGAGGCCTTCACGGCTGCCACTGAGTTGGGGCTGCGGCGCTGTAACCTGCATGCGGAGGCGTTGAAAGCGGATCTCGCTGACGTGTACATCCGCCTCGCGGAGCTTACACGGGAGCTCGATGACATGGAGGACGAGGGGGCGGTGGCAGTTCCCCCAGCACCTCGGACAGCGGCATCCGATGATCCTACTCGGACAGAAGCTTCAGGAGGGGCTGCTGCTGTTGAAGCTGGCGAGAAAGCGTCGGGAGGCTCAGCATCAGCAGCTGCAGAAGGCCCCCCTGCAAGGGGAGAGCAGGGGGGAAAACGTGCCTTTCCTCAGGATGCACCTCCATGCCCACCGAGCGAAGGCTGGGCAGTGAGTCCTTCGGTTGTGCGGTTGTCTGCAGCACCTCCTGCCTTGGGGCTGGGAATGTTGCATGCAATGGAGTGCGACGACGCACAGCAGCAGCAAGCGCTGCTGAAGTTGCAGCAGCAACAGCAGCAGCAGGAAGCGCATCAGGGGGAGTCGCCACACCAGTGGCGACGTGCGCAGATTTCTCCTCCTCCTGCGCAGCAGCAGCAGCAGCAGCAGCAGCTTATAGGAGGCCCCGTGCTGTTTTGCCACGGCAAGGAGGCAGACGCGCTTGATTTGAGTGCAGAGATGTATTTGCAATCGACGGATGTCTTGCGGCACTACTTGCTGGCCTCAGAATCCGAGCGCAGGGAGAGGGAGCTGCATCAGCAGCAAATAAGAGAGGCCGTGTTGCAGCAACGTAAGGATGTTGCACTGAAGGCGAAACTGCAAGAAGTGCAACAACGCCGCGTGCCTCCGGAAGCCTCCGAGGACGCAGCAGACGCAGAGGCTGGCGAGCAGGATCGCTCGGGGGCCTCTTCCCCGCCAGCAGCAGCAAACTCAGCAGCAACAGGAGCACCAGCAGCAGCAGACTCAGCGGGAGCAAACTCAGCAGCAACAGGAGCACCAGCAACAGCAGCAGATTCAGCGGGAGCAAACTCAGCAGCAACAGCAGCAACAGCAGCAACAGCAACAGCAACAGCAGCAACAGCAGCAACAGCAACAACAGCAGCAACAGCAGCAACAGCAAGAGCAGAGGGAAGCAACACCTCAAGTGGACGCATGGAGGGTGGCATAAGTGTGAGTTGTGGGGAGGCCTTTAAGGAGGACCTCTACGGTGGGCCTTTGCACCCTTGGGCTGATTGTCGCTCGATTCTCGCAGCTGCAGCCGATGCAGCAAAGGCTGTGGGGTGGTTGGTGGAGGGGGTTGACGGCTCTGAGGCTCAAGCTGCAGCAGAGGCGGCGGCGGCAGCAGCGGATGAAGAGGCGGCAAACGAAGCGGCGCTTGAAAGCGCAGTCGCTCTTCACACTGCATGCGCTTGGGGGGGCCCATGCGCGCTGCTGCCGCACAAGTTGAGGGGTCCTGAGGATCCCAGCCGTCCTAGACCTCCGCTTTTGCAGCAAGTGGTGCACCAGTTGCAGCAGTCTGCTGCTTCGGCTGCCGCGAAGCGCAACAAGTATGCGCGCCTTCCCGACCTGTACGCGCCTAGCGATTACGCCTCTGACGCAAGCGCAGAGTGCGAGGTGCAGCAGCAGTCGCAGCAGCAGTCGCAGCAGGCTGCGTTGGGCAGCCAGCCGATCGCGGAGGCGCAGCAGCAGCAGCAGCAGGAGCAGCAGCAGCAGCAGCAAGCCCTTCCCCAGGGGTCTTCGCATGTGCTTCAGCAGCACCCTTCCGAGCAGCCGCAGCACCAGCAGCGGCAGCAGGGGCAGCAGCAGGGGGTAGAAGGGGATCGCGTTCCTGGGGTAGTGTTTGATCCTCAGAGGAACTGCTGGGAGGCGCGTTGGCTTGAGGACGGCGTCCCCCAGGCAAAGTCTTTCTCCGTGCTGAAGTACGGAGACGATCTCGCATATAAGCTGTCTGTACAGTGCAGGTGCGTTTCGAGGGTGCTGTGGGCTTTGCTTGTGTTGCGTCTGTTGAAAGCACGAAGGTCGCGGCTTTTTGGCGTGCTGGTTTTTGCTCCTTGCGCATGCGTTTTCTCGGAGTCTCACCTTCACGTGCTCCTCCTTATTGGACTCTTGACTGGGGAGATCCACAAACTTCTGTTTCGCTAGCTCTGATTGCTGAGCCCTTGGAACTCTTTCTGCACGCCTGCCGCTTCCGCTTTCGCCTCTGCCCACCGCGCTGGTCGTGCGAGCTAGGCTTTTCTGACGTGGCTTCGAAGAGCTGTGCTGCCAGCTTCGTCGTGAAGGCTGCCGCTGCAGCGTCGCGTTTGCGAGCAGCAGGAGCTGAGGTGCCCCGCCGTGAAATCCGGCTTTGCAGGTCGTGTGTTTTTCGCAGACTTGCGCATTCCTCCGAGGGCTCTGGGGAGACTCCAGACACGAGCGGCAGCAGCAGCAGTAAGGACGATATCGTTGCAGGCTGTGCTCCAGAGATTCAGGCACAGTCTCGGAGCCGTGTAAAGGGTGGCGTGCTTGCTAGAAGGTGTGCAGCAGGGGGCGTGGGCAGTGCTGCTGCCAGTGGGACGAGTCAGATCAAGCAGGAAGGCCAGCTCGCGGGAGGAGGAGGTCTGAGCAGGCCTAACGGCCGTGGCATTAGTTACAGAAATGGTGAGTCGCCAGCCGAAGGCGCAACGCGTCTCGAGCGAGCAAGGAGACAGTGCACGTGTTGGTGTAGTTCAGCTCATGGGTGGAGTGTAGTTCAGCTCATGGGTGGAGTGTAGCTACACCCTTAGGTCCCACCGTGCTGCCTGATTGTGGCAGGTAGGTGTGCAGCTTCGGCAGAAGCAGCGACGGATATTGCACGTGCGTGAGGCGTGTCTTGGTGCTTTTCCCGCCGTTTCTGTCCACGCAGGCATCCTGGGGGTATCTTTTTCCCGCACTGGAAACGCGTGGCTCGCCTACATCAAGAACCGGGCAACTAAGAGTCAGATCAACCGATACTTTAGGGTGTCTGTTTACGGATGGCGTGGCGCCAAGCGCAAGGCCATTGAGGCTCGCCTGGAGCTGGAGGAGGAAATGCGAAGGCAGCACCAGGGGCAGTGGGACGCCTCCCCTTGCAGTAAGTCGAGTAGTTAGCCGCAGGTAATGTGGCTTTTGCATGCACGGGGGGCCCCCTTCAAACCGCGGCGTGCGCAGAGAAGTCGCTCGATCAAAGCGAGGCGTAAACGCCGCGAGAAACAGCTTTGTGCAAGTGGCGCTGATAGCAGGAGAGGATTTCCCCTGTTTTCAATACAGGTTCGTTCAGGGCCGTTGCCTCTGTGCCGTATTTCCTTCCCCCCCTATTTTTGTGCTTCCGCAGTTCCCCCTGCTGTGTACTACGACGCTGAGGCGGACGCTTGGGTTGCCGCTTGTCAAGACCCCGTAACGGGTAAGGGCCCCTCATCGCATTTCGCCTCGTGCCTCATCCTACTTTTGCTTGTTATTGCCTCTCTCTCTTCTGCTCGCGTCTAAGGCGCGTGTCTGTGAGTGTCGCACTGCGTGTTGTGCGTGCTATCGCGTGTTCGCACCTGCATATCTCCTTCATCGCGGAGCTTCTATTAAGTCGGCCCAAGCCTGCTCTGCCTGGCTTTTGCCGCATGCGTGCCTGTTAACACATATTTCTGGGGCGTTACTATAGGGCGTTGTGCCTGCATGCTTGGGTAACTGCTGTTGCGGGAGGGAGCGCGTGTATGGACGACACGGATCTAGAGGAAGGGTCTTCTGCTGCACCTGCGAATGCGGGGGCTCTGTGTGCAGGCCAGTTGATTACGAAAGTCTTCCGAGTGGCAGAAATGCCTGGAGGAGCTGCCGCTGCGCGCAGCGCTGCCATAGAAGCCCGGTTGGAAATGGATGAAGATGACGAAGAGCAAGAAGCGCATGGCCCTCGCGATCCGGAGCCAGAGGAGGCGGATCTTCCTACTCCGCCCGATGCGGCTGCAGCAGAGGTGGAGGGAGTCTCTCCCTTCTGCGCGGACCAGCAGGGACCGCCTGCGCTTGGAGCAGAAGCAATCGGCGACTGCGCTAAGGACGAGCTGCAGCCTGGAGATGCTCAAGATATGGGACCGCAAGAGCCGGGGCAGCAAGCAGGAGCGGGGCAGCAGCACGAGCAGCAGCAAGAGCAGCAGCAGCAGGGGCTTCAACAAGACCAGCAAGCAGATCAGGAGCAGCATGCCGTCAGTGCTCTCCCGAGTGCCGCAGGAGAGGGTCTGCCCCAGCTGAGCCAGCCGCTTTCAGGAGGCGCGGAGCAGCAGGTCGGGGTCTTCCAGTTCGTAGGAGAGGCCTCTTTCGCGGGAGGGGAGTATGTAGCATCGGGGGCAGCTGACGATGGGCGTTCAAAAGCAAGGAAAAGGCGGCGAGTGCCTGCAGTGTCTGAGGGAGCACCAGGAGCCACGCAGGGCCTAAAGAACCGCAGGCCTCGAGGAAACGGGAGTCCATTCGACGGGGCGGAGCAGAAAAGGGGAAGCGCCTCCTTGGGTGAGATCGATCCCGCTGAGTTTGCTGTGGCTGCAGTGGAGACTTCAGCAACTGCTGCAGAGCTCGTGGAAGCAGGGAAAGTGCCGGAGCCGACTCAGCCCCCAGGGGGTGAAGCGACCTCGGCAACACCGTTTCACTGCGCTGCGGGTGTTGTTACTGCGGCTGGCCTTGCGCCTTCTGGGCCTGCAGACGCGCAGCAACAGAGCGCGGCACTCCCTCAAGTAGGGGGTCTGTGCGGCACCAGCCAGGACTCAACTTTACAGGTGCAGCAGCTGTCTACCTTGCTGGCATCCGAGCAGTTGCAGCAGCAACAGAAACCGTATTGTTGCGCGCAGCATCTTGAGATGCTTCAGCAGATGGATGAAATCCAGAGGCAGTTGCCAGAGGTGGCCTTGTGCCGCCAGAATATGTATCGACGGTTGGTCGCTCTTCCTGAACAGCCGGCGACACCTGAACAAGTTAGGGAACTCGAGTCTGCCAGAGCCGACTTTGAGGAGCTGTCTCAGCAGCAACTGAGGATGGAGCAGCAGCTGCAACTGCTCAACCAGCAGCAGTACTATCACGCACTTCAGCACCGCGCCGAGCTGTTGCACCAACAACAGCAGGGACTCGCGCAGCACAGCGCCACACAACAGCCTCAGGAGTTGCTGCATCAGCAAGGTCTACTGCCAGAACAAGATCTGCTGCAGCAGAGGGTGTTGCAACAACGACTGCTTCAACAAAGGGTTCTACAGCAACAGCTGATGCAGCAACAATTCATCCAGCAGCAGCTGCTGCTGCAGCAACAGCAACTGCAGCCGCAACTGCTGCAGCAACAGCAACGTTTGTCTGCATCTGGTGATCCTTTTTCTCAGCTGGCCAGTATACCTGCAGCCAGTGTGAGCACTCAGGCTGCAGTACCCCCGCACAACCCAGAGCAGCAGCAACAACAGGCCTTCTTTGCCCAGCCAACGTTTTAAGTGTATATAGGAGCTTCTAATCAGTGCCTTTCTTTAAGAGAAGGCTCTGAGACTGGGTAGCGACTGTGCAAGTAAGCGGTTACCGGAATTTTGTTTTGGTTCATGTGGACTGCCCTTACATGATGCGAGAGCCACTCACTAGTGGGATTATATCCGCGTTTCGTAGTGCCCACAGGCGGGTTTACAGGCTGACCTCAGCATAAGGGTTGACTTGACATCATTTCAGTGTTAAGTATTGGTGATTAGGGGTTTCTGTAGAGGCTGTTTGCCGGGGCAGACCCCACCCCGCCCCTGCGTTGGCTGCTGCATCCCCTCCTTCAATGCGCAATAGCGCAGCTGACGGTTAGGCGAGCGCCGCTACAGACACGGGCAAATATGCGATTGTTGCTCGCAAGAATTTTATTGTAGCTTCATTGTCTTGCATGGCACCCCATGACCAGCCTTCTGCCCTAAGGGGGCCCTTCATGGGCTTCATAGGACACTCTCAACTAAACGCTTCTACAGAAACCCTGTACTGCTCTGGACTATCGTCACGGCGGTTGTTTTTCACGGTGATACACCTGAGACGGTGAGATTCAACTGGGCTCGTAGTGGCCTCTATTAAATCTGTTTGGTCTGTGCATTCATAAGCTTTCTGGAATAGATTTAGAGGCGCCTCTCTCTGTTGGGATGGGACCGTAAGTACGTACCAAAACTTCAGGGTCCCGAGAGGGGAAACCGTAGGTCGGTTCTCCCCTCCACACCCAGTGCGCCGTACAGCGTGTCTACGGGGTCCTAAGAGGAGCACCGACATATGACATTGCATAACCACAGGGTAAAGAGTCCCTTACCATGCCTTTGTTCAGCTGTTCAATTATTTTGTCGCTGCGGTGGACTCGAGAGGGCCTTGGCAGTACAACTTTGGATGGGAGATATGGAATTGTTCTACAGTGAATTGTAAAAAAAGCTCTATATCTTACCATTTACGTGACCAAAACCGCCGGACCGTGTATTGGTGATATCGCTGGCCACGGGCAAGTCAGTGACTGCCGTGACTATTGAGCCGGCTTGCCAGCGTTGTCTGGCGCCGAACAGTGCAGCGAAACACAACAGTTTCATTACTGTGGTAGCAATGATGGGAAGGATGAGTGCTCTGGCAGACCTGTCAGGGGTTATTTCCTTTTGCATCAGCATGCTAAGATTTGATTCACAAACGAGGGTCATATCGGATATGTTTGTAATGGACGAACGTGCACATCATCGTAGTGCCTGAAATGGTGAATGTTCTGAACGTTTTGCTTAGAAGGCTACATAACACTCAAAAGCAGTACCGAGCGCTTTCATTAGATTCTTTGCAAGAGGTCGCGAAGCCAAAGTTTTGAGTCTAGCAAGCGCCGCATCTGCAGGTCTGTTCCTCCCTTTTTCGCGGTGAAATAGCAGCTCTCAAAGATTCATCAATGATACCTTCCTCCGGCCATAACACGAGTATTCAAGACCGCAATTTCTTTTGCTGTGTAGCAGTAATTATCTGAAACTCGAAAGGCAAGAAGCAACCGTTGGTACCGGTTTGAAACAGCTCCTTGCCCTCGTTGACAACTGTACACCAACTGATGAACAAAATGCAATATAAAATGGAAAAAAAGTCTCATTTACCAGACTCGACGCAAACCATCAGCTCCTTTAAGGATGGCGAAGACATGCCTGCATACTGCCGTGAAAAATACTGTGCGCAAACACGCTAATAGTGAACCGGCTCACATTTGTGCACATTTGGGGCCCCTGGGACGCCTTTCGAGAAGCCAAATGAAACAACGCTGCTTCACCATAATTAAATGGAACTTACCGAGCCCACTAATAAAGGACGAGATACCCCCAGCGGTGTTGATAAGCTGTGTGAGCCAACTTGGCAACGGCTGCAGCCACGGTCGTTCAATAATCGAGTTCCGGTGCACAACACTATGAACCTACAAAACTGAGGCGAGGGAAGCCGGATGTTGGCGTGACAGGCTGCACATATCCTGACTGAACCTAAAATCAAGCAGTCGGGGTCTGAACCACAAAGCAGATCCACTCGAACTTTCCTGGCCTCACCACACCAGGTAGATTTGTAGTTGCAGCCAAGGTTTGCTGTGTCTCGTGAGGAATTTGCGTTATGCTAGGGCCAGAGTATGCCCATGCTTCCCCTCCACCATATTGCGGGCTGACAGATGAGGAGCTGAGGGTGCCGCTGCCTGGATTGTAGGCCACCGATTCTTCAGCTGTTAGCTTGATAACTCGGGAGCTAGGAGCCCCCAGGGGTCCTGATGCAAATATGCAAAATATTTGATGATCAGAGCATGTAACACAGTGTTCGCCCGACCGTTTTGAACATGGAAGCTTTTCAGGCCGGATGATGGCATGATTGCAAGGGTATACACCCCTCCGAGAAGAATTCCAACTGATTTAATCATTTGGACGCCGCTGAAATTGAACAGACGACACAAGTCTGGAGGCGTTTTGCCATCGTGTCCAATGTTTCTGACGCGCAGACACCGCAACGCCGACCGTGCCACTCACCCTGAATGGTCAAATTTGTTCTCTACTACCAAATGCCAAGCTTCGACCTTGTAAATATTTCTTCTGCAGTACTAAGGGCTTTTTTTACCCAGATAAATAAGGGCTGTTGCACAATAAGCAAAAATGCAGAAGTTGTATCATGATGTACACACACCGTTCAATTCTTCTTTCACATGGGTATTCAGTTCATTTGAAGCTGTGTAGCATACAAATCTCCCTGGAGTTACATCAACAAGGAAAACAGTTTCTTATTAGTCTGGCGACGCACACCCCTTGGTAACAATTGAACTATGTCATGATCATTTCATGTACAATGTTCACAAACAGCACGCATGCGATCACCCGCCCTGTATTTCTACCACGCCGATTATCAATATTCACGAAACCTAGTAGTCTTGCTGAGGGCTACTGATAACACAAGAAAACCACTATCTATCTACCTGAACACTAGTAACTACAAATCAGGCCAGCCATGCACCCTCTGTGCTGATTTCAGCTTTCTCAAACTCTGGCATTTAACAGAGCTGACATCTTGTTAGTTTAGTGCATATAGCCAGACATATTTGGCTTCCCTAATGAAAAAGAGGGTTCTTCCAAACCCACCAGAAAAGTGCGCGGTTTCGTGTAAACCCTGGATGGCGCGCCCTTGGCAAGAAAACGACTAGCAGCGGCCAGGAGAGGCATGTAAAACGCTACGACTTCTGAAGGGCTGCCTCTAATTGGGTTGCATAATCAAACGGCTGCACAGATACAGCCCCTATGTCAGCGAGCTATTTTGACAGTTACACAGAAGTGGCTAAAACCAACTCCAATGCCAATCATTATGCGCTCATAGGCTTCGGGACATTTCCTCGCCTTCCCTATTCTATATCACTGCTTTTCTTGCTTCTTCGCACCCTCCTCGGGTGCAAAGGCTAGTTAACACGGACACACACTGCCTTTTGTTGGAGGCCTTCTTGTGTTTCCCTCCGGGCATTGTCGTTTTCAAAGTCCTGTTGTTGCGTCCAGGTTGACGCACTGCCCACGTCCGAAATGAAGGTCGGCTTGATCTCTAGGCGCCACAGGAAGCAGCAAGCGAGTGCCAAGCCCACCAAGCCATTAAAAGACCACAAGTATATAACCTGAAACAGAAGCAAGGAACCGGAGGAAAGATATCACAAAGAACATAAAGGCGATGGTTTTTATTGGTGTGCTATTTGGGGATGGAGCGCTGCTTGCGGGGAGTGCTGCAAGCACAGAGGCCGAATGCATGCCCCGATTATCGGTGAATAAAGGAATCTTTGTCGGGTACTAGCGCTTCCTGACAAGGCGCTTCAATAGGACTGACCCTCATGCCCCAAACGAGGCTGGCAGCTTCAATGAGAATACCCGGAAGAAACGTGCCCAAAACGTATCCGAGAAGATTATAAATCATCATGCAGAAACCACTGCCGAAAGCGCGGACCTCCACAGGAACAGAAGTAATAACGATACCCGTTGCCGCGGGGAGGATGCCCCCACCAAAGAACATAATCCACCACATGCAGAGGACGACTATCCAAAAATTAGTAGAACAGCCCGCCGCAATGCCCAGCAGGAAGCAAATGGTGGCCCATGACAGAAGTATCACCATAACTCGACGCATTCCCCGCTCGTCCTTGTACCCGCCAACAAAATCTACGAGCCAACCACCGCCCAATACTCCCAGGATGGGCGCTGTAGCTGCTGTTGCATTACAGGCCACAAGAACTGTACTCGCGGGACGCTGTACAGACACAAGACGCACCACGCAGAATGGACGAAGCCGGTTGCAGTTATACAGGGACACCAAAATATACATCTCGAAGCCAAAAGCCCATGCAATCAGAAGCTCTATAGCACCAGTATTTTACCCCTCTTGAGCAAGGCTAGCGGTTCCACAGGGGAACTCGGAGCGCTCGAGGTACCACCCTGAAGGCCAGTGGGCAACAGGAAGGTCTAAGAATTATTGCTACCTTGAGGACCTCTTGGAAGTACGTGATCGACCAGAACTGAATAGCGGTGACCTCAAAGAAGAGGGCGCAAAGAGAAAAAGTGACACACACGTAGAGAGGACTCCTGAAAGCCAAGCACCAGAAGAAACGACACTGACAAAATGAGAACCTCCCGAAGCCTTGTAAAAGGGCACGCAAACCACCACCCAGACAGCAGCAATTGCTGTACAGCAACATAAGAGCACCCACAATAACAGCTGAACTGCAGTGAAACCTACGAAAACAGAATTCGAATCGAATCACGGACGCCGAATGTTTTAATGGGGGCTGCGACCCTTGACGCATCGGCCTTGGTCTGCAGTAAATTGCAGAAGACAATCCACGCATTCTCCCCATCACTCCTTTGCTAAGCTCACACCTCCAAATATGTGTGGGTACAGCTTTGCTTTGTGCGCTACTGCAAAGTGCATGGGTGCTTCCCAGGGAGCAACCTACCGAGTGACGCCTCTCTGCACACGCATCCTGAGGCAGAGCCCCCTGAGTGTCCTTTTCCAAATCAATATTTGATAAGTCCTGTGCATCACCGTCCTGCAAAACTGTCGAAGGTGCTTGCTCCCCGGCGGTTGCCCTGCTGGTACTTGGGGTGCCTCTGCCGTTGCCGCCCCCTGAAAAGCTTCCCTCAACACGGCCAGAACTCTGCTGGGCCGACGGTGCTTGTGGCTGCCGCGCATCCCTCTGCACCAAGAGCATAGGGTCTTGAGCCCCCGACGCCCAATTAAGGGCCTCAAAGGCGAGGGTCGTAGGATGGGGTGTGAGAAACGTCATCTGGTATTGAAAATTGTTTGAGCTTTGCCTCCTTCCCCCCCCACAAGATTCCTCATGACCCCATGGGTTCCTTCTCCGCAACGACACACCACGGGAACACTTCTCGTTGCACGCAGAATTACCCCTCCCCACAGAGCATTCACGCTGAGCCAGGGGAGCTCCAATCCCTCGAGGCAGTGAAGAGCCCTCCATATACCCGATTGCTTCCTCGCCAAATCCATTCTGTCGATGGTGGGAGCTCTCTGTCCGGCGCGTCCCAGCGGTTGCAGCGGACTGCAGGCGCGAGACTCGACAAGGCTGCGCATTGGACGCGAAGAAATCTAGTGGCAAAAAGTTTGACAGCGGGTCCTTTAGATACTCCGGAAGATCTGAAACCACCAGCAAAACAGCAACACAAATAACGCGCGATTCCATATCGCAGCAAGGCTTTCAATGCACGCAACGCGCTACAACGCAAAGACACAAAAATTCCTCTGCTGAGCACCGGGCATGTCTCCGTTCCACTGACTCCCTCCTATTGGAGTTTTATGTTAAGCTCCAATGTGTTGCAAGAAAAGGAGCTTCAACGGGAGCGCCCACCGGACTGCCGATGGGTCGGACGCAGACTCTTTCGGGGACCTTCCGAAGATATTCTCTTCTCTATTCCCGTTGTGGCCCGTCTCTGGCTGCCTCTTCGCCCCCCTTCTTCGTTCAAGAACCAAAGAGCCGTTCTCCCTCTCCTTGACTGCATAGGGGAGGTTGGCACTACACTCGTCGTCGCTCCGATCAGAATCGGCCTGTTCTTCCGTTCAGACCCTTGGGAGTTGGCGGCTGCCGCGAAAGCAGGTGGGAAACTCCTTGCCTTATTCTGGGAAATGCTTTCTTCTCCCGACGCCCCAAATTCTACACATTCCATTGAAACAGCACTCACAGAACTGACGATGTCACTGTCATCTACTGCTGAGGGCTTGAGCTGAATTTCTAGCAGAGAGCGGGGAGTAAAACCCCACACTGTCACAAGAACGAGCAACCATAAAAACTGGATTGCTAGAGCGTGGCGCCAATGGAAGAATTCAAGGCCCGACTGGCGGGCTGCATCCAGCGCTCCCGCAGTGACACAGCCGAGCTGAACAGCAAAAACAACGAGCGCAGCAGTGCGAACATCAGGGCGAGAGAGGGCGATGCTCGCACACACCACAGAGAGAAAGGCATGCCAGGTAGTAGCCCTATGTGGACACAAGCGTGTCGAAAGGTCTTTCACCATATAAAGTTTATTCGAGCTGGCAGCCAAAAAAACATAGAACGCGGCAGCAGGCACGCAGAGCACCAAGAGAAGGAAGGCGAACCGAAAGCTATAGGCGGCCGCCTCAAACACCGACAACGGGAACATAGAATACACCACAAGGCCTTAGAACAAACTCACCATGGTGCCGACAACAACACCCCCTTGTGCTAGTCCCATCCACAGGGTCAGCTTGTCTGAGGGAGCGAAACGGTCCACCCACACGGGTGCGTAGATGCTAATGCCAGACTGCGTAAGGCCTATCAGGAAGCGGGAAAAGAAGAGCATCCTGAAGAGCCCCACACACGCACACCAAATCGACTGCCCCATGGCCAACACGGTCTGAGGAACGCTACGCCAAAAACGAGACTCAAGAAGACAACAGCCTGTGCAGGAAAGCAAGGCTCGAAGTGAAAGAGAAGGGCAATGTTTAAATAGAAACCCCAGACGCCATAGAGGGCCGCAGCGCCACTAATGGCCAGCAACACGAACAAAGACCTGTAAGAACCCCTTCATCGAACAGCTGGAGCGACCCCCATTGATTGGCCTCTGCCTGCACTTCTCTCTACGGAGCGAATGCAGCAAAGAACCGCTTGAACGAAGGCGCACCACCTGTTCGTAGCAAGCCCAAAGAGGCCAGTGGCAACGATGTTGACCAACATTGTGAAGAGACAAAAATATTTGGGTGAGAAGAGCGTCAGACCGCGACCCACAAATGGGCTGCTAAGGCTTAGCCCAACGTAAGGCAGAGCCCCCAAAAGGCCTACACAGAAAAGGAGAAGCAGTACAGCAGTCGCAGCGGTACAGAGTTGGACAGCGCGCCGCGCTGAATATCTCGTGGTTGGGGGATGCAATGCGCACTGCCGGGGTGCGGAAGGCTTTCTAGCCTCGCTAGGAAGGGCTTAAAAGGGGTAAAGGTCGGTCATAAGGCAAAAACATCCAACTGGAGCTCCACAGACGCCCCCTAACAGCGACAACAACAGCACTATCCCCCAACCACCAGCCTCGAGGCAAGCAGCACCAGACGCAACGACCGAAGCAGCAACAAAGGCAGCAACATATGCAGGAGTCGGTAGTGGGATCTGACCCTCAGTTACGCCGTCAAGATTGAATTCCTTCTGCAATGTTGGGAGGATCGCTGGAACTACTCCAGAGTCGAAATTGACGAAAACCTCCAAAAAGAAAAAAAGAGCGAACGCCCAATTGACCCCGCCGGTACAGGTCGCTCGAGAGCGTTCCCCCTCCTCTTGAGCTGTCACCGCCAAGGCAAAGGATCCAGTCAAAGATGGGAGAGGGCTCAAGCCGCTCCCACGAAGGTCATCGGATTTGCTTAAACTTACAGGCGCTGGCTCAGGAGTATGCACCTCGGAAGGATCACATGTGCTGAGCACTGAGGTTCCACCTTCTCTGCTCATTTTTCTGGTTCCAATCGGCATCGCATCTCCGGGAGTTCTCGCCTTGCCCGCGGTGTTTGCTGCCTCCTGTCTGCCCTGGGAGAAGGCAGGGGCCTTCCCAGGGGGGCTTTTCGCGATCATCCGTGATGAGGAAGGCTCCACAGGTAGACCGTCACGGCCAAGGAAAGCCACTGAGCCTTTACCCCGAGACTCAGAGGGATCTCTGAATTCAGATGGTTTCCTAAGGAGAGACGCGGGCAGACTGTCGCCCGTCGCCACGACTGCTGCCACGGGCTGGTTGGGCAGCGCCTCTGCAGGCGCAGTGCTCTCAGCTACGGTACCCTGATTTGGCTGCTGCTCGTGCTGCTGGCCTTGTGCGGATGTGGAGCTCTTGCGTTGGGCTTCCTGAACTTTCTTCTTGAAACGCGTCATTGTCTAAGGATTCGAGGTCCAAGGCATTCGCGGGCTATGCTGCCATGTGTGCGCAGGAGCCACGGTGTCCACTCAGCTTATCTCGGACCCCAAAAATACAAAAGCAAGCTAAAACTTCCCTCTAAAAGGCCGCTCCAAGAGACCCCACAGAGAGCAGCACCAACGTCGCGGGTGGGACGGGTCGATGAAGAAAACAGTTAGCTGCTGCTGCTGCCACTGCCTGGAGCGGCAAGGGAAGCCTCAGCCTCGCTTTGTCAATTTATCTCAATGCGCGTGCCGATGTCTAAACCTAAAGCCTCGGGGGGCCTCAACGATGGATCGATGAGCCCGGAGCGAGATGCCCTGCGTCAAAGAGGGGGTGCATGAGCGGGGAAATAAGGACGAATATAGAGAGGGCGCGTGATAATTCGAGTCAAGGTGCTAAAAAATGGAAAAAGTAATGAACGGGAACAACGTGTATGGCGGGCTCGGGAGGCAACGATTGAAGCAACAAGCGCAGGGACGACCTGCTAGGGCTTAGTTGTAAAGGGAACAGAAAGTAAACGCGGAAGCGTTGAGACAGGATACTAGATTTTGGGCATCAGGTTCTAAGCTTTCGGGTTTAACCCCGGGAAAAAGTCGCCACTACAAGAACTGCGTCACATCTATGGAGTATGGCATGCAGCGACACTTTGCTCGGTGAGCCGGAGCGAATGCACTAGGAGCGATGGAAGAACATGTGGATATTTTCAGCAAAGCGCTAATCATATTCAAACGGATATGTAAAATGTGTTTCAGTATCCGTTTTATGCACGAACGAAGGAAAAAGAAGTGTCGGACACACTCTTAACCCTTTCTGCTATGCGTGTTCAACAGACGACACTCCCCGCTATTACCGTTAGATGGGGCAGTGCTTCTTCCCTCATTACTTCTGCCGGTAAGTCTATGAATCAGGGAATAGTGTGACTCTGCGCACAAAGGGAGGGATAAAAGTGAAAGGGCGAGTCATATTAAGTACGCTGCTAAGAGCTGCTGTGCAGCACACAAAAGCAGCGAAGTTCACCAGAACGGCAAGTACGCACGCCACGCTAGACCACAAAAGGCATACTTGGGAAAGTGGACCTCCTCACGGGGGTTTCTGCTGCGGAGAGTATGGACAGAGACTAGCCAGGCTGGTGATTGCCTTTCAATTTTTGGTAGCCGCCCAGATGGTATTCATTGACACGGAGCGTCAACCAGAATGCTGCCTTGCACTTTTTTGCCGCGTAAAGCAGCAACTTCAATATGGATGGGGAAGAGTATGCACGATTACGCTGCTCTAACATTATCCTGGCGGGCAAGGAAACTAGAAAAGCAGTCTTTTTGCCATATTCTATATACTTCGCTTTGACACGACTTTAGGGCTGTAAAAACTTTCAGAGCATATCTTTGGAATAAAGTATCGTCCCCTTGTCTCGGGTTAAGCTACATTTACACACATCTTAAAACCATATTCAACCAATAATTGGTAAATAGCTGACTAATTGACTTACTTGCTAGTATATCTAATTTATGCATGGTACTCTCATGATAGAAAAAACGAAGTTGTATGCTGTGCATGTGGGCGAGACTCTCTGTGCAACTACCCACAAATGCTGGAAAAGATTGAAGGTATCAGCATCGAACGCCTCCCAGCTGCGCCTCTTCTGTGTCCGGAACGTTAAGGGGCGCAGGCAGGGGGGCAATAAGCTTGTTGAAAAGTGCCAAAAAGCTTTTAATTGGATGTATTCTAAGTCTGGAACTATTGTTCTCGTTTGCACACCTTATATGAAGCGCGACAACTGTGCTGTCACGCTAGGAAAAGAAATGCTAGGGTTTGGGGCGTACCTGATGCCGTTTTGAAGTCTCTCTAGCCATGGCTTGCGTCGGCGGGATGCCGTTGTTCCCCGTTCACCCACTGCCTTTGGATGCAAAGAGATGTCAGGGTTCCCTACAAGAGTAGGTATCGGTTAATATGTGTAAGTGGGTATGAATCCTCAGCTCCCAGGTACCCTGGCTCCCCCGCTATCGTTGTGCGGGAACCCTGAGGGTTATTGTCAAGGAGGGGAGACGGAAGCTTGTGAACGAGCACTACAGCTCTCTCCAAAATTTTGTTTTGGGCTCTAGGCTAAAAGTGTCTACCTGTGGAAGGCCTAAAGAGGAAGTACTCCACGGTTATAACAATAGGATCCTTTTTGCACATGCGGTAACTCCAACAGGCTGCTGGAATGGCAAAGTGCAAGTGGAATTCTAGGGGGACACAAAAGCCTCCGGTGTGCTTCCTTTGGTGCTCTATGAGTATGCCATCACGGGGCCCTTGGAGGCCGTGCTTCATAAGTAGCATCGAGACGGATTCATTGGGCTCCGCTATCCTTAGTGACTCTGTATCTGTCAGGTGAGCCAGCTTTGAGTAGCCTTGTCTCCACGTGCCCATTATTCCTCGTGGAGTTTTTCATACATACATACTCCCTAAGGTGTGGTGTGCAGTTGGAGGCCTTGAGATAAAGTTACAATATGCTCGTGGAAAGACTACAAAGTATGCAGTGAGACCTGCTGCTCTACGAACCTAGACGGGCTGGATGTTAATCCAAACCTGCATACGCTGCAAGCTTTTAAGCGAAGTAGCGAAACACAAGTTTTCCTCAACAAGGCTCCACATGACGGTCAGGCATTAATCTCCGCCGTACAAGAGCCGCTGGACCCTCCAGAGAGAAGAATCTGGGGTAGTCTCCTATCTGCAAGCCATGCCATTCCACCCTACTGGCAGCAAAGAGCAACGGCGCTAGGCAGATACTGAGGATCAGTCCCAGTCGAAGAGCTCTAGCATTGTTCCCAAGAAGCCCTGAGGTGTTGCCTCCGTGGTGACGCTCGGCACTCCTGGGCCATCCTGCCAACTGCGAAAAGGAAACGAACAAACAGCAGAGAGGCCACATCCACACATTATGAAGGGGTAGATCCAGCTTTTTGGCGGGGAGTAGGCGTGATCTGTTGCACGTGCTTGTGGCAACTTCTTTTATCTCACCTCTCCTGCGGTCCTTGCGTTTGCAGTGGCCTGAAGGAGGTTCCTCCAAGGGCGCTCGGAGCAGCCGCCTCTGCCGTTTGCTGGTGAGGCTCTGCTAGCTTGAAGTGCGCTGATGCGTAGCACGCATCGAGATCCGCAATGTTTTCGTATGCTTTGAGAGCGTCGATATTGCCTTCTACGGCCTCCGCCTCAGCAACCCGAAGCTGGAGGGTCAGAGACAGGGTGTAATACGCGATCACCACTACAAAGCCCCCCAGAAAGAGACTTGATACGAAAGCCACGGACTCCTCAAAGTAGCACCAGAGGAGCAGAATGTTGGAAGCGAAAAAGCAGCTCAGACCCGCTACGAACAAGCCAAACACAGTGCCCTGCTCCGCCTTGAGACTCTCCACCGCAGAGTTGACCGAGCGCACGCCGTCGGGGCCCCTCAGAGCAAGACCGGGCCCCCACATGCAACAGAAAGTTGTAGTCACAATTACGCAGAGTTGCATGCCTAAGGAGAGGGCAGCAAGCAGCAAGTAGCTCGCTTCGAGGCCGAAAGACACATCGCTGGGCAGGGCCGTGGTAATCTGGGAAAATGCAAAACCGGCGAGGAGAGCCGCTGAAGAGCAGGCACAAAGGAGTAAGGACAGTTGGCTTGAGAGGATTGGTAGCAGAAGAGAGTTCGATAAAGGCCTTGGCAATGGACATTCTACCAACATTCTATCAACACTTCCCCCTCCCCTCCCGTGTGCCTGCAGAGGTTCCCGCTGGCCCTGCGGTCGAACAGCCCCCTCTTTCCAAGGATCGCGGGCGAGCGGCACGAGGTAGCACTCACACGGAGAAGAACAGTAATTGTACACGAAGAGACAGGCAGCTACGGGTAGGCGGACAGAGGGAAACACACCCACGCAAAGATACGAACGATAGGAGAGTGGCGGGGGTAGGAAGGGCCTTGCCTTGCTGCGAAAGGGTCCAGTAATTGTTGGTATACCAATCCAGCTCCAGCTGTCTGATTTCCACCTGTTGTTTTGCCACTGAAGTGACCACCTGGTTTTTGAAGAGCTGCAGCATCTTCGCATAGACCGGAGGCTCGAGGGCCTCTCGCCTAGTCTCTCTGCCAGTCTGTCTGTTTCCCTCTCTCCCTATCGCTGCCTGCTTCTCCAGGCAATTAGGTTTTTTTCGTTTCAAGCACCTCCGTGGTTTTCTTGAGGCGAAAAGCAACTTTCCCTCTTCGTGACGGCTGACTGTAGTGCTGTACACACCCCTCAGGCCTGGGGGCCCCCACAATGGGCAGTAGTGGCCCCGATGTCACGAATGTTCAATACTATGTGCCTTTAAATGATGTATTATGAGGATAAGGACAGGCAGTGGATGTTCAGCTTGTCTGGGGCCCAAACAGAGCCAGCGGTCTCAGAACTCTGGACCAGTGTCCAGAATGCTGGACGATTAACAGATGCTTAGGAAAAGGAGCCCGCAAATGATGGCAGATGCAATTGATTTGATTTGTCTTATTAAAGCTTGAAGTCCAACAAAAAAGACATGGAAGAGAGGAGAAGTGATGCACGCTTCAGGGATTATATATGACCTTAGAGGGAGGGCCCTTGGACCTAACCCCAGCGAGGTCCGGGCTTCGGCTTCAGAGCGGGGTAAAAACAACGGCTAACTAGAAAATCAGATGCTTAGAGGAAAAGCATCCTAGAGAAAAACGAAGGAGTAAGACAGGAACATGAAAGAGGGACGCACCGGCAGCCGCCGCGCTCCGCTCCGCGGTCGTTGTCTGGAACGGGGCCGCAGGGGCGCCCCGGGTTGGGGATATAGGGTATTAAGGCCCGCATCTTGTGGCACTTTCACACGAAATCAAGCAAAACATATGTTTTATTAAGCTTTAATATAGGATAATAGAGATGGACTCACCAGATAGGGCAGTGAACAGCGAGCGGGGCAACTGCCAAGGGGCCACACGAATCAACACTCACACTGTTATTACTACAGCGCATCCCGAGGGACCTTGCGTCTTACCCAGCCCATCGCCCGTAAACATCATCAATCCTAGTGCTTAACGTCGGACGGCTCATAGAATTCCAGTGGTAGCGGAGCAGTAAGAACAGCAGCAGCAATGCTGCTAGCAAATGCCCTCGCGGCAGCGACGGTCACCGACCGAAAAGAAGCAGGATGAAGCTAGCAACGTCGAATTCCGCCAAATCAGACACTGCCACCCCCTCAAAACGGCCTCGAGGACAAGCTGAGGGCCCACAAGTCAAGCGGTGTGATAGCTCCATCCAAACACTCCGCAGGCAGTCGCTTTGAATTCCAGACTAAATACAAACTTGGTGGAGAATCAATGAGTGCTTCTCCCTGCCCCCCAAAGCCCCACCCTCCTCTTTTCGTGCTTCCATTCCCACAGGGATCCCGCATGGGGGAAGAGGGACACTAGGGTGCGCATAGCCGCCTGTTCTAGACACTCCGAGCAGTCGCAGCATGTTATTTCTCACAGCATTGAGCGCGGACGCACACAGCGTAGCCGCCTTTTGTATCGAGCCAACAGGACTCTAGAATAAACAGGACCGACGTCTAGACAAACTAATTCTTCAGTTATAAAGCAAGTTGTAGTCAAATTTAACTAGTGCACGAGGAAGTATTTAGGTATGGCTTAGCCTTTTACAAGGCTTGAACAGTTCCATCTGAGGTAGCGATAGGAAAGAAATTGACTCACGCTCGAAACAAAGCTACTAGAAAGTCCTTAAGCTTCTTTCTGAGAACGGTTCCCTCTCGTCCTACCATTACCGCTCAGAGCTTCGTCAGGAGGAACCAGGGAAAGCTAAGCACTCCCAGAATTCATACTTACTTGTATATGCAGTCTACTGCATAGAATCACACTAGCTCTGCTCTCCAACAGATAAAGTATAAGAGCGACCAAACATTTTGTATTCCAACCGTAATGTAAAGTACTTAAGTGCAGCTTTGCCAGCCACGGTGATTTTCAGTGGGATGGATAGACATAGATGCGAGCCCGCAGTGCCAAAGGATACATAAAAAACGACTGAGCGTACAAGGACATGCAAACTTCTACCTCCACCTTACTGTCGCACCATAACAGCAACGAGATGGGCTGCTGGTTTGTAACTTCTGCATCGTAGCCCCTTGATAATATATGTGACGCTGCTCCGAAATCCCCCATCACGCAGATCCGCAGCTCCCAAAGTGCATCATATCTACGTTCGTTGCTATTTCCACTGCTTCTCAAGTGGTACCCCCATCCCTGCCCTCATTACTCTACATGGTTCCAGCAGGAAGCAAGGGGGCCGGGACTATCGCGCGCTGCTACATCCCCTGAGCACTCCTGATACTCGCAAAGAGTCAGGTATAGGGAAGCCGTGCAGCGGATCAAGCGTGTATTCAAATGAAATGCGGCTCGCCCTGCTCCTGAAGAGCCAGATCACCTGAAAGGCTAGTGAAACAGAGAGCAGCTCGGCAAAGGCGCCCCTCTTTCTTGTCCATATATGGAGGTAAAAAGAGCAGAAGTTTACTACGGGCTAAAGGGTGACTAGCTGTGGCCTCCCTTCTAGTCCGATTCTTAGTCCTTTTCAGGCATGCGCCCTTGAGGCAGGATGCTCATGCAGGGCGACGAGCAACATCTTGCATGTGCTTGGCCCTTAACCTAAGGATTTAAACCAGCCATACTCGTTTCTCTGTTTTCAGGCTTTCCCTGCTGCCGTACGCTGGGAGATTCCCCCTGCTGGGTCTACCTTCCAAGCGCTTCTGCATGCTAGCCATTCCTCCCTGATTCAGCCTTGCCACCCAAACGCCAGCAGCGCACTGACAGATCTAGATGTATACCTACAAATAAGCCGAAGTAACGCCGCGAGGCAGTGCCATCCCCCCTAGTCCCAACAAACAGCTGCATCCTACGCGAGCCAGCATGGCATGCAGCTATTAGAAGAGACTGTTCGCCACCTCTGCTTGATGGCGTCCCCACACCACTTGGGGGCCACAGCATAGACTGTAGGGCCCCTGCAAACGCTGCAGGGCCCCGAATCACAAGGAGGCCCCTGCATAGTCGGCAGCGCATCCTGCATATGCTGCTGGGTCCTTCCGTGTCTTATGATTCAAAAAGGCAAGGAAGGGCGCAAATGCCGCTCCACAGCTCGGACACCCTTCTGCAGTGCTCGGCATGAGCGGATGCAAAACCCCATGGATTTTGCCGTCTCGCAACTGCCTGTGAGGTACCGCATGAAGTCGCCGATCAGGAAGGCCCTCGGGAGGTCGCACGGCAATGCCAAACCAGCAGAAACCTGGCCTGGTTTGTTCCTCTCGCCCTCCTTCTGGAGCGCAGGTGAGATCAGGTCCTATAAATCAATGGGAATGACTCTCTCTCCCACTATATCGATATATATATATATATACTGGGACTAGCACGTGGTCGCCGCACCGTCTTTCCTGGGGAGGTCCGTGAACCCCCGCCCCCGCTTATGGCTTCCTCTAAAGGCTGCATTCAGTTACCAACCCCTGCTGCCTGAAGGGCGGCACGGATCTCCTCGTAGTGGGGGACACAAGAGATATCACCATATGCAACAACTGTGGGGGGCTTGGAGAACATCTTGTCGGCAACCCTGAAGGCGTGAAAGAAAGAAGCGAGAACAAAGGAGGACTTCAGATTCACATTATCAGATAGAGCACGAAAGGCAAACATGGGAATATGAGGGGCACAACTCCGGTATTCGGAGACAGCAGAGAGAGAGAGACAGAAGGTGAATCTGAGCAGACGACTCGCCATGAAGACGGAGCTCCTCTATGAAGGGCCTGCTGCTAGAGGCCACACATTGAGTGCAGAGAGAAACCAGCGAAAAACCTCCCCCCGTGAGGGCTCTGTTAACGTAGATTTTAGATCCTCACCGCTTTATATCTGCTTCTTTGACATTGTCGATGGCTTTGCAAAACTCCTGGGGCGAAATCACCCGACCGCTCATCAGCAGTTGCCTCCCTGGAGGGCCCCTCACACGCACAGAAAAGGCCATCAAGAACTGTGCAGTGATACATGGCTAACTTGTAAACATCTTCAACATGCAGTACCATTCAACTTCTCCATTCGTGCGTTACGAACATTTGCTGTCTTGCCAAAATTTTGTCCGTGGCATGCCAAATCCATCATCTACTCTCTCCCTCTAGCTCTCTGCCTTTCTAGCCCTCCCGCTTACCGATATCTTCCATGACGATGCCTCTGCATTCAAGGTTCATGTGGATAGAGCTCTTTAGGGAGTTCTTCGCCCGGTTGAACTCTTCAGCGGACACCCTACGCATCTTGGCGAACTGCTCAGCTAGAACCTTTACAGCTGTTGCCACCTGCAGCACGAGCCAGCGCAAGTCCGCCGAGAAGCAACGGCCGAGCACACGACTGAGAGCAGCACAGCAGCAAATCAAGTAGTACGAAGGACGGAAGGGGCAAGGGAAGCCTGCCTGCCGCCACGCATCTACGTGAGGCTACCATCCTCATCATCAACATGGAAGATGGCACTGCAGCGTTACAACGGACTGGCAGACATGAAATACGAAACAAGGAAGCACGCCGATTATCGCGATAGCGGGGCCCCTCCCCTCGCAAACGGCATCTAGTTCCGCCTTCCAAAGGAAAGCATCTGCTGCTGATGAGGCTGTCAAGGCGAAAGCTACCTTATCGGGAGCTGCGAGCATGTAAAGACCGAAGATACCGCTATCCGAGTACTGCGTGTTGAAGGCCATGGCGCTTTCAACCCATTCGTGTTTATTGAGAACATCGAGATACAGCCGGGTGTACATGCCCTTGCCAGGACCCCCGGTGCTGAAGGCTCCGCCTCCCCCAACCAGCGTCTGCAACAGACTGTACGCCACTAAATCCCCGCTATTCCATCCGCCAGACTGCAGCAGCAAAGCAGAACAACACATTCGCAGAACCGTGAGCCTTACACACAGGAAGTCAAAGGATAAACGACCCCAGCAAACAGCGCGTGGGAAAGCGAGACAACGGCACCGAACCCCCTCCTCACACAGACGCTACGGGGAGGCAGCATTGCTGCGAACTCAAGAAGCAGCACGACAATATGGCCATAGCAGCTGCGACAGAGAGCGGCGTGCGACTCAGACAACAACAGACCGAAGTCAGTCCATCCCTTGACGCAAGAAAACAGGCAGACGGGAGTCCTTCCATTGACGCAAGAAAACAGGCAGACGCGCACAGCTCAAAAACGCATTTTATGCACCAGGGGAAATAGAGCTCGGTTCCTTCTTCGTCTTACGGTCTCAAAAGCAATTGCAATATGCGCATGCGGGGAAACAGCCTCCATCCTGGCATCGCCTCCGGTGTATACCGGCTTGGCGGCCTTTCGTTCCTTTGGGGGGACCGCATTGTAATCAACGAAGGAACGCATGAGCCACTTGCACAGATCATCGTGGGCGACGTTCACCCCCACACACACCATGTTGCCTGAAAAAGCACAAAGAGAGGGCGCGGCGTGCGAGATGAATTTACATATACACATATATAGGTCTGAGAAAAACGCGCATCAGGCATGCATGCCTGATGCGCATTTTCTACAGTCCGTAAAGGGGGTCCACTAAAGATCAAAGGAAGGAAAGGCAGGCAGGCAAGCCCATGGCTACTGGGTGTGTATGGGGACTCTGGAGTTGCCTCGATGCGGGGTAAGCACAGGTGGAGAAACACCGCGTTCGACACAGCGAAGCTGTCAGGGATGGAGAATTTCGGAGAGGGTGTACGCGGCACTGGAGATGCCAGGGAAAGCAAGCGGATCACCACATGCGAGGAGCACACGCAGCAACCAGCAACAGTGCCCTCAAGAGAAATGCCGTCTGAGCGGACCTGGGCTAAAGTGATCCAGGATAAAGCTGCGGATCGTGTCGGCGTTAAAATGTTGAAGGCTCTTCTCTGCTGCATACAGCTTGTGCCCTAGGGTGTTGTTGTGCCACGCGGTCGTGTGGAGAAGTTCTGACACCATCTGGTCAGGAGTCCTCTCAATTCTATGCTTCATATGAAGCAGCTTATCGTGGTTCGCCTTCAGCTCCCAAGGAAGGAGGCGCGGGAAAAGAACATTCCCCGTCAGCATCGGCAGCAACAAAGGCATCTGCTCGCGCTGGCACTCGGCAGTATACATGATATGCTCCCTGATCGCGACATGCAAACGAGCACCAGAACAAGAGGCAATGGCGATATATATATATATACATCTATACATATGCACATATATGGACGTGTAACAAGGATCATGACGGGGAACAACTTGCAGAGCCTGTCTACTTGACAGCACGCGCGGTACTTGGGTCCTTGTAGACAACCCCAAGAAAACAGAAAAGACAACACCAACAAAAAACTTTCCGGCACACTGTCTGCCTTCTACTAGGCCAGAAAAAAATAGAGAAAGTCTCCGCAGTATACGTCGACCACACGACCACTGCACCCCCTTCCTCCCCCCAAATTCCTTTTCAATCCCCTGCGCTACCGCGTTCAGGCCGCCTATTGCGTCTCTTGTTGCATGCATTCTGAAGCTCAGCCCACAGCTGCCCTTACCTGCCAGCTGCGCAAGCGGCAGAGGCACCCATGACCTCGATGGACTTGACGGTGCGAAGGAAAGAAAGATGCGCAGTTGAGTGGAATGCCATCGTCTGCAGCATGTGGCTCACACCAAAGTTGGTGACGTCTTCCCACCGGCTTCCTGAAGGAGGCAGATATGCACAATGCAACGCAATCGAGGAGAATGGGCAAGATGTCGAGGAAAGGCCTATTTCGCAGGATGCAGCCGGCAAAGAAGGAGCAGCACAACCAACATGAGCAAAACACTACCAGAACACCTAGCGCGGGGTGCAAGAACGGTAGCAGTAGAGAAAGCAGCGCAGATCAGAGGCACCGACCACACGGCGACTCAACACCCGTGTTTCTCGAGAAAACATGCCAAGGATATGCCTCTGTCGGAGAAGAGGTCAGGAATGCCCAGCATGCAGAAACGGAGGGAACCGACGATATCGAAGGGGAAGGTTCAGCCAAGCGAAAGATCATGCACACAAGCATCCTGACCCGTGTTAACGAAAAGTCCCAGGGATGACACCAGCCCTCCGCGATCTACAGAGGCGATGCGAAGGCCGTTTTCTAACATGGAGTATTCCACATCTGCTTTGGGTAAGGTGGCGCTGCCCAAGTTGGCCTAGTAGGAGGCAGACGAATATGTATGAAGACGGAAACACACACACGCACACACGCACACACACACACACACATGTATACGCGTCCATGCAGATAGGATTCAAATCGAAAACCCTTCATAGAGTACGGACAGCTCATGCGGCAGCCTCCTTCCAAGTGCAAAGGCGGCTCCCCTCATGACGAGAAATCGAGTTTCTAATGTGCACACACGTGTTCCCTATCAGAGCCACCGCAGCAGAAGTCACCATGCATGCCTGCCACCCGTTACGGGTTTAGCGGCGTTTACACCCATTTGGCCATTCGTGCTTTTGGTGCTGAGCCATGCTGCCTGCGGGCTCTGTGATGAGACGGCCTAAAGCGTGCACTGGGCTTCGCCGATTACCACATCTCCGAGAGCCCCGCGCATGCATGTAGCATGGCTCTCAGCAAACAAGGAGGGAGGTTAGGTGTAGGGAAAGAGGGAAGCCAACGCGGGGAAGGCGGTAGTGCAAGCGCAACTGACTGCGTCTAGGATTGGTTGGTCCAAGGGCACATTTTTGTACGGGTAGCTGGACGCGTTCTCACTACCGATGTAGTAATACTTGAAATCGGGCACCTCCCGCATGACAGCTGTCAAATCCTCCTTAACGAAGGGCACACGACGGTACTGGGGAGCCCCCGTCGTAGCTGCCGCTGCTGCTGCGGGAACGGAAGCGCCTGCGGAGGCGACAGCTAAACACCTCCGAGCTGTCAAGGTCGCGTGGATTCCTTGAGACGCGAGAGAATGAGAAGTGAAAACCTTCGAGAAGGAACTCTGCGAAATGCCACTAGGAGCTGCGGCGCTCGCGCGGGCGCCAAGCCGCGCAGCAGCGCTACAGAGGAGTCTGGAAGACATTATTTGATGCAGCAGCCAGAGTGAATAAAACGGTTTAATGCAGATCGCTGCGCAGCTAAACTGCAGCAAGGAAACAGTAACAATTCAAGAGGCTGTTACGGTCTATGCATGCAGCAGCAAAAGACCGCCCGCTCCCACGGGGGCTGCAGCAGGTACCAGCGGCGGCAGCAGCTGCTGCAGCCTGCGTAAAGGTGACTGTGTCCTATGTGTGTGGATACATGTGTGCATGTGCATGTATGTACATGCCATGCAGTGCATTGGCGCCCCAATAACGCATTTTCATGATGCACAATTCTCTTCAACATCTGCGGTTTTATATGCGTCGAAACCCTTGCCTAATGAAGGGGCCTCAGGCCACCGGAACAGAGCACAGAAAAACGTGATGATCGGTTGCAGGCGACCTCTGTCCCCTTGTCTTCAAGCTATTTACTAGTCTTGATTTTTACTGCTGCCGGGAAGTGTGGGGTTAGCGCAGAGAACAGAGCCTTCAAGGCTCACACACGGCCCTCGGCCAAGGAAAACAGTTCCGGTGATAGGGCTAAGACTTACCAAGCATATCCAAAGTTGCCTCTTTTATCTCTCTGTCTGCTTGTTCTCTCTCTTTGTCGCACCGTATGCGCACTTGCCCTCACCGTCTGTTCGCATCTAAGTCGACTGCTGGTGGGAATGCCTGTAACGCTTCGTCTAGTGTGTTCATTAGCTTAAATATAATTTCATACTCGATAGAAGCTTAATCAACAGTTATTCCATCTCTCTCCCCCCCATATAAAAATCAACTTTTTCTCCCGTGCCACTAAAAGCTCCTTACATGAGGGGAGAAGGACAGCTTAGAGTAGCTGCACTATATGGAGCACCTCGGGCATTCATCGCTTTTGCACACAGCATTTAGCACACATGCGCGCAACAATGTGCCTTCTATCATTTAAATTTACTGTGCAATTGAAGGGTGCATTATCAGGCAAGTATGTTAGCCAATTCTTTATCAATTCATCGTAAAATATAAGAGGTGTAGTAGAAAGTAATGAAGGCTAGCTAACCCCGCTATATCTGCTCCCCTCCACTTCAAAACCACGCACGCTTGTGCTGCATACGTGTCCATCGAGAATCGAGGCTCCCAGGAAAACGAACGAAGCCTCCCACCATCGCCAGTTACCCAGGCAAGTACGAACGCTTTTGCAGTGCAAACAAACAAGCAGATGTGTGCAAGTCAAACGACATACAAGTATGCCCCACTTTGCGAGTGCGAGCGTAGAGCGCCGTTTTGTGCTGTCTTCATTAGTGGCTGGGATTGCGTCAGAAGGCGTTTGTGAAGTAAAGCGCCGCGTAGACTGTGGATACCTATTTTTTTTGAGTAATTCGCCAATATGAGACACTAGGAGCACACGTTACACTGTAATTATATTCAGGTGCTTGAAGTGAATTTTTTATTTATCAACATTGGGTTGTGCCCCAAGTTACTCGTCGATTCCTACCACTTCTCATTTTTCAACAATTCAGTGGCTGGCTTCTCAGTATCTGCTTCATGTTGTGGAAGCTTTTGTTAGCCCGGAACATAGCTAGGGGCTGACTGAGGAATTCTCTCAGTACAGTGAGCTGTACGACCAGTAGGGGGCAAGCCTTCTGCCAGCTCGTCAGTATATTCAGTACATTCTCGAATTATTCGTTGATATTTGCCCATTCGTCCTGTCTCTCGGCACGAATTTCAACTGAACCACCAAATCAATGACCTGTAACAGACCCCGTAAGACGCCATGCTTGCTCAAAACCTACTTCTTTCACCTTTCTGCTGAGCCGCCCGCACGATGACTTTGCCTTACCTTGTACAGGCGCTGCCTTTACCCTGCTTACCACAAATAAAATGAGCGCTATTAAGTAGACCAAAATAATGTTTCTTCCTAGCGCAAGTCGGTACATTCTCTCCCACAACGCGCGACTGTGCCTTCTGCTTCCCGCTTATTCATGGCTCTTGTTTATATTGGAGCTACAATGCAAGGCACTTCTGACATGCTTGACTGTCAAGTGGATGCTTGCACACTTGGGAGGGCTGCAGCTCGGCATATAGGCAAAAAACACTCCCATTCATCCTTACGTCATTCTCTTTTGAATGCATATCCCCTGGAAAATCAGTAATTTTTCGCATGACGGCCACTCAGCACTCACCCATGAATCAGAGTTTACAACCGAAACCCAGAGCCATGAGCAATTGTGATAGAGCCTCCAGATGGAGCAGCCACGCGAACTTTTTCTTTGAAAGAACCTTTCGGCATGAACCCAACGGCCGAAAGTCGCGGTGGCGGGTTCCCGTCGGCCTCTGTCGACCTCCCTTTTGTCAACTGCGCAGTATGTCTTATGTCAAATCACATGCATATCTTAGTAAAAGGTAGATTCTTGAGCAAGATGATTTACTACACCACATCTATATGTCAAGAGTATCTCTTCATGAACATCAGTGTGATCTTGCTCAGAGAGTTAGTTTCATTTTGGCACCCGGAAATCGCAAAAGAAATGGCGCATACCAATTGGCTTGCATTGGCAGGTACCGAGTAAGTGACTACGCAATTGTATGTGGGCTTTTTTGCATATGTGTCAAATGTGCCCTGGCCTCGAGATTATGGCAACTTCTTACGCTAACTGATGGAGGGGCGACTGTTTCAGAAAATGGGTTAATAAAACAGGGCAGTGTCTAGATAATAAACAGCAGCAAAACGCAGCGTGTTATTATGCTGCTACAGCTTTAAAATGCGCAGACCTATCTAGTGTATAAGTGGTTGAAGATACTGGCGGCAAAGGAAAGATGAATCACCAGTGATACAGAATAAGGCCCTGCACACTCCAGTAATATGCAGCCCCAGTACTGCATAGATTCCAACATAAAGCGAATGATTGCCTACTTAGCCCGAGTATCTGCTGAGGACGAAACATCAATGTGCAGAAAAGGTCTATCCGGTCGTAGACAGGAGTCGAGTCATTGCGGTACAATAAAAGGAAAGAGTTGCCCACCTTGAAGGAGATGGCGTGGAAAAGATGACTACGTGCATACACTTCCCCCAAGTGGGTCAATCCCTTCAGCAAATCCAATAGCCCAGGAAGCTTGGTATTTAGGGGCTCGTGCCTCCATATGATAAGGCGTCCCCTGTGCATCACATGGCCTTTCCTGCTACTCTCAGCTGCCTGCCGCGATTGGCAGCACTGTGCGAAGAGTAACTGTTTAGGCCTGGAGTAGCCACGCGAGAGTGGGAAAAATACAAGTCAATTTCGGTTTTTTCTCGGGGCTAGCTCATGCAGCTTGAAAGTGCCCGTGTGTAGCTTAGCCTCCCAATTTGTCTAATTATGGCTGCGCCTCCTTGCAAATCCGAGCTACTGCCACCATCTGTCAAGGATTATGCATCAGGTTGCCGTCCTGCGAAAAATAGCTGCGAGGTTCAAGCTGTCACTGATGTAGGCAGCCTCACTGGCTGCCTGCCGCTGCTGCCATCTTGGCAACACCTGTATCTGCCACAGCTACTAGACCAGCTGAGCGTTAAATGGCAGAAAGAGCAGCAGCGCAGCTGCTCGTCTTATCGTGCTGTGGTCTTCGACTGCGGGAAGGGCAGTGAAGGCGAGGGAGTGGCTGCGCTGCCTTTGCGGGAGTTGCTGAGGAGGCCGGACACCTCTTGCTCGTAAGTGGGATCCCGAAGAGTAGAGTCCGCAAAGCGGATTCTACTGTGCACCTCTGAGCTCCTTCGTCTGTTCCACACAAAGGGCAGCTGCTGCGCAGCTGATGACTCGGCAGCCACCAGCGCCGGATTGATGTCCTCAGAGGCCCTGCGCCCCTGAAAGCCTTCCTCTGAGCCTGCCAGCACAGAGTCACTCCAAGCAATCGACTAAGGCATGAAAATTCAAGAGACACCTCGAAAAGAATGAATCTGGCACAAAGCCAGGGACTAAAAGTCACATTACATGTGCCCGAACAAAGACACCGAGTCGTGTGGTGGCCGATGGGCGTCACTGTGTCCTAATGCGGGTGCTGAAGCGGTGGCGTGTGCAGCAACAGGACGACGGAAAGCGACAGCGAAATTCGACACGAAGTAAACAGAAAGCCTGCATGTCGTGTGGCCACCACGTACCTGGCCTGGAAAGATCTCTGGCTCTCGCTGCAGCAGCAAGTGCAACGATATCAGCAAATCTTTGAGCCCCGGCATTCGAAGTTTTTCGCGAGGCTTCTTCCTGCTGATGCCCATTTGCGAGTTCCAAGGCAGCAGCCCTCCAGCGGTTCTTTGCCCGCTCCCTAGCAACGGTCCCCGCTGACTTGGCCCTTGCTCGAGCTTTGATCTTCCAGGCTTCCTCCTTGATATCGGCATCCTCTGCCCCCGGCACGTGGCCCCCTGAAAACGAAGCGGGGGAACGCACAAGTGAACACAGATCGAAAGCCTTAACGACGCAGGGGATGATCAAGCGTTTGAATAGCCTCGGAATTCATCAACCCCAGCAAAACATGGAATTTTATATGCATCTTCATAGATATTCACACCTCCATATACGAACATACGTGCACACATACATTGTACATCCACACACACGTAGGCACACTAAGAAAGCAATTCACAGCACAGGGCAGCAGATAGGGTTCCAGGTAAGAGAAGGCAGTGCAGGACCAGGGGGCCCAAGACTGTCCCCCGAAAAGAACGGCATGCGACTGCGCCATACAGGTGCTACACACAGCTAGAAGCGAGAAAACGCGCAACTCCTGAAGGCGGAAGAGAGAGACATATGCAGTAAGACACCGACCGACCGACCAACCGACACACACACACACACACAGAGAGAGAAAGACAGACATACATACATACATCCATACACACACATAAACACATATACATACACACATACCAACCGTAAGGCCTCCAACACAAAATACCTCCGAGACAAGTTTCACAAGGCCGCAAGAGACAGCAGACGTCAGCGCAGGGTAGTCCCAAGGAGACGGTGCTAGCTGCTGTCCATGCCTATCCATTTCTGAGCCTGGCTGCCCCCCTATTTCCACTTAAGGTCTAAATAGGCACTACAGAATGCCCTCCTTTCCCATGGTTTCCTCTTGATGTGGCCCACCTTTTTCTGTGTCAATAAGGTGTTGCCGCAACTGTACAGCCTTCTGCAGGCAACCGGCGAGGCCCCCCTGCTCTTTGAATGTCATGCATCTAGTGACTCGTCTAACAATGGGCTCTGGGGTGGGAGTCCTCGAGCTACTGGACTCTTTGCTACTAGCTTTCCCGTCATCGTCGCTGTCTGCTGCCTCGGAAATCCCCAAGGGCCAGGGGAATGAGGTAGAGCCGGAGGCTGCTGCTGCTCTGCGCATTTGGCCACGCGAGACGGTGGTGGTCATGAGACGCTTCAGCGCATTCCCCAAGGCGTCCTCTTCCCCACTGCTCTCCTCGGAGAGCGCAGTTGGCAGGCCCTCAGGGGCGGAGAAGCCTAGTGCCTCGCCGCGGGAGCTTTCTTCCACTGCTGCGGATAGGTCTACCTGCAAGCCACCGTTGCTCGGTACTGCCAGTGAAGGGGGCACGCGAGAAGCTGAATTAACTGTCCGTTCTTCAGACGGCGCTGTTCCTGTCGTTTGCCTTCCTGCAGCTGCGGTGGCTGCCGAAGGGTCCAAATGGACGGAGGGGGAAGTACAGGACGGTTCGTTATGCGCGGAGGGAACGGAAGAGTTTTGCGATGACCCTCCTGCTGCCTTGGCGGGGGGGACTGCCATTGGCACGACTGCCTGCGCTGCTGGAGGGCTGGCGCCAGCCTTAGGGAGGCTGTTAGCGGAAGCAGAAGCAGTTTCATTCTCGGGTAGTCGAAGCTGTTGCTGCTGGTCCGGGGTGTCTGGAGCAGCCGTAGGTGTTGCAAATGCAGCTGCCGTCTGCTCGCTATCAGGGCACAGTTCCCACTCTCCCTGGGCAGTGTTGAACACCCACCACTGCTGTGCTTGTGAGTCATAATAGTACTGTGGGGCGTCGGAGGAGCCTTCCATTGCTTCTGGACTGCATGCTGCCGCGCTTACTGTTTGCAGGGCAGGAGCGTCCTCAGAGGCTTGCCTGGCGAAGAAGTCTGGAGGCGCTCACGAGCTCCAAGGCTGCGAAGAGCCCCCAGAGACGGACAGCGCGTTTCGCGAAATGCGGTCGTACAGTGCGCGAGGAACCATCACAAACCAACAGAAACTGCGACAGAAGGCAGGCGGGAACGGGGCCTGCTTCAGCACGGCGGCTCCCGCTATAAGGACCGAAGAAGAACTGCTCTTCAGAGTAAAGCAGCAGAAGCAGGGATGCAGAAGAAGCGTGGCCACCTAACCTAGCGGGAGGGTGTGCTGACTGTGATGCCGTAGGATCAGCGGGTACACACATCACATCATTCAAGAAAGGAGCCCAGCCAGAGTCCTAAGAGTCAAATGGCCTGCACGTCGGGACAAGTTACCATTAAACTAGAAATCAACAATGAACACTGCCTTCAAGTCAACGTAGAGCGGCCGAAGCCAGCATGCTTCCCTGTAACGCCATACCGCAGCAATCGACCGGGCTGGCGCGCACTGGTGTCGAGCATGGCCCCGAGTGCGCGGTCAACTATAAGTACAATTTTTGGTGACACCGCAAATAATTGAGCGCTAAAAGCGTTGTCTCATGTCGTGACGAGCCCTTTTTCTATATAATCTGGCTCTGCAGGATCCACCCCGACTCGAGAAGGGCACAGAGAAGCAGCCCGCATCCAGCATCCTAAACTGTAACGGGAGCATCGACCCCGCCTCGTGCGAAATTCGCTGCTGCCGCCCTCCAACACTGCATTCCGCCGACAAACTACCCCCCCAAACGGCTTCAAAAGGGCCATCCACAGCCGGCTTTGCGGAAAGCTACGCTGCTGTCAAGGCCTGACCGTGCTAGCTTGTCGGGGGGGACGGGCGAGACGGGGCTTTTCTGTGTATGCTGTCGATTTACACCCTTGCTGAGGAAGCTTGCATTGTGCCTCTATCTGTATTTTAATCACCTGGCTGCCTGTATTACAGGGTGCGCCAGGCCATGCCACGCGCCAACGCCTTTAAGAGTATTGCGGGCCCTGTCAAGAACGTGTGCCGCTGTGTGCACAGCAGCTATTAGTGAGTCGCAGGGAGGCGCTATTTATGCGTAGCAGCTATCTGTGAATCACGAGGCAGCGCTATGCGCTGCACTGTTAGGTGGTGGTGGCGAGGGAGCGCGTAGCTGAACACACTCATAGGATCCTTCAGGGCACATATTCACCCTACACCTCGACACGGACGAACGCTGCCCACTCAGAAACCTCTGCCGACAGCCCTAAGCGCACATCAGCATGCCCCATAAACTCTCCCACCCCCTTCCGTTCCCCCAGAGGCTGCTCTACGTCTCCGTCTCGAGGAACCAGAGCACAGCGGACTGACCAGATGACGTGGCAAAAGGCCCCCCCTTTGCGTAACGAAAGAACTCGTCGCTGAAGGCGGGGTCCAGCGCATCTCGTATCCACTCGCCTTGAGCTTTGCAGGCCTCCCCCGCGAAGGCATGCTTGGCTATGCGCACTGCAGCCACACCCGAATGCACAGTTTAAAAGACACATGAGCCCTGAGAAGAGGAGCGCAGTGCTGCATATTCAAAATCTGCTGGAGCAGAGGCCGACACGTCCCTAGTCTCTCGGTAGCTAGCCATGTAACGTCTGGGGGCCAGGACAGTGAGCGGTCCGCACGCCTCTACAGCATCGTAGGTGGGTGGTGGTCGTCTGAGTACTCAGTATGCGCGCGCTTATTGTGTGGTAAGGGGAGTCGGCGTGTGGCTAGCTCCCAGAAGAGGGAAGAGGGCGTAGTCATTAATCCTGGGGCCAATGTTGAAGAGGTGGGGGTCTCGCACCTTCGTATTCCGAGTCGCTGGAAGCGTCGAGCATGAGCCGCCTGAAGGCGTCGGAGGTGAAGAAGGCCTGTAGTGGCTCTGGAAAGACTGTAAGGGCTGTAGAAAGACACCACAGGAATCTCTGGTGCGTATTGGAGACGTCGCAAGCGGCAGACAGAGGGGGCTCTTGCTTCCTTGCGGGAGGAGCACTTGTACGGAAACGTGTGCCTCAAGTCGCAGATGAGGGGGAGCAGCGGCACGTGGGTGAAACTATACCCTTTAAGAGCTCGTAACACTGTTGACGCGGTTCTGGAAAGGGCCGTTGTAGGACACACTCCAGCAGCTGCGCACAGCACCAGCAGGGGCAAGCCACAAGTAGAGCGACGCGCAACGCAGAAGAGCATGCAGCCTCAGCAAGGCGGGAGGCCCCTTCTAGAACGTGCCTGGGGTGTCAGTTTGGAGTCTACTATCTGCCGCATCGCCTCCGGCAGCGCGGACGGTCCCGGCCTGCAGACGCGCACAGCAGCACCGACATCGAGGATTTATAGTGTTGGCATAAAACAATAGCAGCCGCAGCACGCAACAATAGCAGCCGCAGCATGCAACAAGAGCAGCCGCAGCATGCAACAAGAGCAGCCGCAGCATGCAACAATAGCAGCCGCAGCATGCAACAAGAGCAGCCGCAGCATGCAACAAGAGCAGCCGCAGCATGCAACAATAGCAGCCGCAGCACGCAACAATAGCAGCCGCAGCATGCAACAAGAGCAGCCGCAGCATGCAACAATAGCAGCCGCAGCATGCAACAATAGCAGCCGCAGCATGCAACAATAGCAGCCGCAGCATGCAACAATAGCAGCCGCAGCAGCACGAGCACTGCGGCGCATGCGTATGGAGGCCCTACAGATCTTTGAGGACGCAGAGCCAAGCATGAAGTGCCGCTTTTGAAACTTCCTCCACGTCTAGAATGCCAGCCACTACCTACGCAAGAGCAGCAACAGACATTGCAGAAAAAGCGGGGAGGTGTGCTACTGCGAGCGCAGGCCTGTTGAGCAGCCCAAGGTTAATCCTAGGCGGAGTGCAATAGTCAAGACTTGCGGAAGGAAATATGGCTACGAGGCAAAGCAATGCGAGGGAAAATACTGCAAAGGCAGCAGCAACCGCGCACACATGCACACCCACGAACACATCCACACACACATACATTTACATACACAAACACTCACATGCACAAACACTGACATGCACAAACACATCCACACACAAACACATCCACACGCAAACACTCACATGCACAAACACTCACATACAAAAACACTGACATGCACAAACACATCCACACGCAAACACTCATATACAAAACCACTGACATGCACAAACACATCCACACACACAATCACTCACATGCACAAACACATGCACACACAAACACATCCACACGCAAACACTCACATGCACAAACACTCACATGCACAAACACATCCACACACAAACATTCACATGCACAAACACATCCACACACACAAACATTCACATGCACAAACACATCCACACACAAACACTCACATGCACAAACACATCCACACGCAAACACTCACATGCACAAACACATCCACACACAAACATTCACATGCACAAACACATCCACACACAAACACATACGCACATGCACACTAACACACCTATTCCCCCGCTTATATACATGTATAGATAGATAGATAGAGGCTCCCTCAGTACAGCAGCGGGAAGAGTGCCTTAGTATTCCGTATCGTTGCAGCGCCACTGACAGTTTCTGCAGAAGAAGGCAATTTTTCCAAGACGGTTTGCGCGCATTCTGGTTTGGAGCAAAGGGCTCCCCAACACAGTATGCCCTCTTCCTGAAGCAGCAGCACGCCCAGTCAAGAAAGTATGCAGCTCGATGAAAGGTTAAAGAAACGTATGCAGCTGCGGCGACTTGCAGCAGCCGTGCAAACGGCGGGAATAACGAGAGCTCTGCAGCAGCGGCGGCCCCTTCAAAAGCGGAGAGGTTCAAAGGCAAAAATCCATGGATTTCAAGAGAAAGAGTCGTAATAAGGTTGGTGCAAAACCACGGCCTGGCAGTGGCATACCCTCTCTCTCTTAGACAAGGAACTGAGATACTTCTGCACAAGCGCAATTGACACGGGCAGACAGCCGGAGCAACATACGCAATATATATACATATATGTAAATACGAGCAACATGCGCAATATATATATATATGTAAATACATGCATGGTGTTTTCTCCACATGCGTGCCCTCCGGCAACAACGCATGCTGACACGCGCGTCCTCTGTTTGTTGTTGCACGGCTCTGCCTCTGCAGGTTGCAGAGGGGAGGGCGGAGAAAACAGAGGGGAATAGACGAAAAAGGAGAAGGAGAGGGAGAGAAAACAGCGGACTCCAATCGTGTCTTTCAGTAGCCCGCCCTCTAATTCCATCAGACGGCTGCACTCAGGTGGTCGCTGTAGCGCAAACACACGACAATAGACGCAGGCTGTTGGTGAAGCTCCCTGTGCTGCTCGTTATTTGTGCTGCCCCTCCTCCGTCTTTCTCTTCTTCCCCAGGTAGAGGAACATGAGGTCAGGCATCCAGCGGCGAGGCAGGTTACTGAGGCAACGGGCAGCAGTCTCTGGCGAAACTGAAGGCTGGCAGCAGGGAGAAGTATGCAAAAAGCAGAGGAGGGCACTCGAAAGTATGGAAATACCTCGACTGCCATGCTGCACAGAAGCCTCAGCATTGTCTGGCTGCTGAGAGATTCCTCTTGAGCAGCATGTTCCTCTGCAAGTTGTCTGATGAGCGCAACAAACGGACAGCAGCATCTCCGCCTGCTCGCAGCAATAGGGCAGCGTCCTCGCAGACGAGCAGCAGCAAAGGCAGCAGCAGCAAAGGCGGCAGCAGCAGGCTCGACCGCAATAGGCACTCGAGGAAAGCTTCCCTGGAGCAGCGGTACCGAAGGCAACGTTAAATCATGCTTGAACACTAGCATTGGCGGCAACGGAAGCAGCAAGAAAGCTGTGTGTGTGTGTATGCATGTGTGTCTGTATGCATCTGTGTGTGTGTCTGTGTAGATACCGCGCGACAAGCTCAGGAATCTTCTCGCTGATAACGAATTCCATGCCCCAAGAGACACCAATGAGCTGCAGACGCAGCACAAATCGCTTGCTCGCTCATGCATAGACGCTTTTAAAGCCGACGGCAAACACAAGAGTCAACGACTGCAGCACAGCAGCACTGGCAGCTTCCCCTCTAGCAACAAGAAGAGGCTGCTAGCGCAGAAGGAACTGCCTGGCCACACTTCCAGCAACAAAGGCCGAGGCAACGTACGCTGCACAGCAAGTCGCTGGCATTTGACTGCAGCAAGGGGTCTTCTCGGATTTCGAGGAGCTGCTGAAGTTTGGAGAGCACTTCAGGAGCGGCAGAACGAAGGGCAGTGAAGAAAGACTCGTGCTGGATCACGCCGTGGATCAAAGGACTCAAGACTCGAAAGCATATGCTCTGTAAATGCACAGCACAGATACAAAGATGGCTGTGTGTGTGTGCCTGTGCCCTCCGCATACCGCTGCAATTCTTTTTACTGCTCCGCGATTCCCATTCTGCATGCATGCATGCAGAATGGGAATCGCGGAGCAGTAAAAAGAATTGCAGCGCCAGACATAGCGTGGAGGTGGGTGCCAGCGCGGGGAAAGCGCAGTCACAAACGGCCTTCGAAAGCAGCTTTTACCAAGACATCAGGAAAGAAACCCTGCGAGAGTTGAAGCTCTGGAAGACACGTCCACGCAGAGGCTAAATGTGAGGCAGCAGGGGCAGGGGCAGAAGTGGCGACTTCGTACATCCGAGTTTTGCGTAACAAGACGTTTGAGTTGTGCAAGGAAAGCGCCCTGAAGAACGAATTTCGGGCCTGTCTCGAGCGCACAAATCTGCAGCAACACATAAACATATACATGTACACATCACACATACATACATACACATATATATATATATATATATATAAAACATACATACACATATATATGTATATATACATATACATAAAACATATATATATATATAAATACGTACATATATGCATACATATATATGTATATATTCACACACGCATATATATACATATAGAGCCACAATAAGGGCCTTAAAACCCTTCCCCTTTCCCCCCTCATCCCTCCGCCTTGCCCGCATTTATAGCCTGGAAAAGCCTTATTTGAAGTTGAAAGATGACCGTTTACGTTTGCGAGGTTCATCGTACCGTGGCGAGCGCCGTCTCTGCCCGAATGGCTACAGATGTCTCGCTGTCTGTGAGGAGGCAGAGCAGCTGTCGATTCAGTCCCAGTCCCCAGAGGAAATCAGCGCCTGCATCAACTCAGCAGCAGGAGCTCACTCTCGAGCCGAGGCGTGCAAACTCACAGGGTGGGGTGGCAGTGCAGCTACGGTAAAGCCTCGGGCAGGGGAAGGGAGAAGAAAGACACAAGTGTGAGGGGGGCGTCGAGGGAAGATGCTGAGAAAGGAGGCGAAACAAACGCGAGGCAGGAGAGTGCCAGAGGGGCAAATGGCAGCAGAGGCATGCAGGAGGCCAAGCCAGCAGTCACTACCGGCACACGCAGGGGCACAATGACATGAGGCGCACAAAAGGGATGCCAAGAGAGAGAAAAAAAGAGAGATAGAGAGCTAAGGAGAGAGAGAGAGGGCAGTGCAGGGGTTTGGCTTCACAGGCGTCCTCTGCCTTACCTTCCTCTCCCTTCTTGGCGATTTGCTGCAGCTGCTGTGCGAGCAACTCCCGGATAGCCATGAGGGGACTTTCAGCCGCAGCGCTCAGCAGAGGTCTCATCTGTGACAGTCGCAGTCGCATAGAGACGCGTACAGGCGGATGCGGGGGCTGCTGGGAAGTAAGATCGAGCAGGAGGAAGGCCGTAAGAGAGTCTAAGTGTTCAACTATGTGTCTGTTAGCAGCAGCCGCAAGAGAACAGGCACGAACACTTTGTGAGCCGCAGACAGCGGGGAGAGGGGGGGGGACGGGGGTAAAGACGCGCCTCCGGCTGTGCGAGAATTCCATTCCTAAGTTCCTCTACTTCAAAGCACCGTTTAATAGCTTGTAGCAGCAAGTCTAGCAGCTGCTTCACGTCCGCTTGTGCCTCCTGATCGCCAGCCGCTACGGCGCGCAGCACGGCGCTGGCAGCAGCCGCCTTTTCCATGTCAGTGACTGCACATTCAGTTAGCGCGAGAGCATCTGCTGCGGCTGCTGTTTGCTGCAGCAGCTCGCCGGCTGAAGTTTTCTCCAGCAGAGAGACCACGCGCTCCCTCGAGTTAGGGCCGGCACAGAAGGCCTGCAGAGCAGAGAGTGGAAGACGCCTGTAGCAAGGCGGGGTAACGCTGCCGTCCTCTGCATGTGACATTTTCCTGTTGTTCTTGGTTTTCGTTGCTCTGGCGGGTATGCCCTCCGCTGCCTCAGGCGTCAGAAGGGGAGCTGTGTGCCGCGCCGTATTGTCTTTTGGCTGTCTTCTAGAGTTATATTTTGCTTAAATTGGCAGTCCACAATTCTCAGATATTTTATCGCCGCCAATCTTGCAAGGGGCAGGACCGCCCTTCCCGGGGGTGGGAGGGGGGGCCCCGGGGCCCCCCCTCCGCTTTGGCCCCTCAAAGGCCCCTCAGTCAAACGGAAACTTTGGAGCCGGAAAAGCAGAAACACACACAGCTACTTTCTTACTTGTGATTAATAAGCTGAATATGCACGCCACTCCCCTCAGCTGGCTATAAGGGGCTGCCTCGCGCGCTCCCATTGTATCTTGTCTGTACTCCTACTGTCTGCTTGCTTTGCCGCCGCCTTCCTGTTTTTCATCTTTCTCTGTTTGTTTGTGGGACGCTTGGACGCTGTGTACCTCCATTTTCCCCCTCCCGGGTAGCACTTAGAGTCTCCAACACGGCCTCTAGCGGCCCTTCTCAGGTCTTTAGCCGTCGCGGTTTTTCGCATACAGAGCATAGTGCACGGCACCCAGCGGCATCTAGCGGGAAAAATCTTGTTTTGGGTACACATCAAGCAACCTAGAGCCGAGGAAACTTTTGCCACAAGAAAATGAAGGGGAATTAGGAATACTCCTGCAGCAGGAGGACCAGCAAAAAAGAGCAGCCCCGAGTTTTTCTGTGATGCTTCTCCCGTTCGACGCTCCATGCTCCTAAAACTGCTTTGAAGATAACTGCCAACACAATAAGATTTCGCCGCTGCAACGCCCTACTTCGTACATTGGACAAAAAATCCGCTTAGGCTCTCTTTACTACAGGAGTTACACTGAATTGCAAGAATTGACTATCGTTTGGTTTTCCCCGGACATATGCAACTCATTGCACGTTGAAGCTAGATTAACGCTATAAGAATCGATGTTGTACGCCTATATACCAACGGCTGCCGGTGAGCGCAATGCGCTGCCAAGCTGTCTCTCCCTCTCTGCCCCCGTCACGCCCTATTTAGGGCGCCGGCAGGAGGAGAGCGAGGAAGCTTTTCAAAGGGAGCACCAAAGGCATTTTTACCTAAGTTTCGCATTGGGAGGTTAATGCCTCTTTCACTTTGGTATGGATACTCTGCTTGGAACTGCTGCTATGTCACAGCTAGTTTCTGGTCAAGCGCTCTGCCAGGCCGCACTGGCGACAAATGCGGGGATTCCTGGTTGACAGTACTCGTAGGGCTACCTCTGTAAAGGCGTGTGAAGCCTTGCACAAAAATATCGGGGAACTATTTTTCTCTCCACCTAGCTAGCGGTAGTGTTCCCTTGAGGCTACCACCTACGTCAGCTGCACAGATGGTGTCCGTCTAAGTTGCTAGACATATTGGCTCCTAGCCATCATTTTTCCCTGTTTGGGAGGATGATCGACGAATATTCAAAAGAGGCGGACAATTCTATGCTACCGTACCACGTGAATTTACTGGCTGGCATCAGCCGTAACAGCCAGATTACGCTGCACTGCATCCGGATCCTGAATTTCGCCTGTGTGCTAGTTTATGCACGAAACTTGGCGAAAAAAAAACGTCTGTGGGTCGCACGGACATTAGAAAATCTTTCAACCTTTGACACACTTTGGGTAGGTTGCAGTTGGCAAGGTATGTTGTGAACAAACAGTGCGGCGACTCGACATGGGGAATGAGTACACCTATTTCATCAAGTTGTTGGCCACAAGGCAAGCCCAGTTGCAACCGGATCGGGGGCAGTGGCTGGGGGGAGGGGGGGGAGAATGATAGGTACCACCGAAGTACATTAGCGAGATATTCCTAGCTGCGAACGAAGACAGAAGGTAGAGGTCACAGATCGATAGACGACGTCTTCAGTTGTGTTGTTTTGTATGAAGAAAGGCCTAATTAAGTCTCCGATGAGACCTGTACCGGTTCATCCAAGTTATGCGTTGGAAGACACACAACTGTGTCCTCAGTGCACACTTCAAAGAAAGCTGTTGTGTTTCCCAGGGAACTTCCACCTTCCTTCACCAATATTCCTCAGGATCCCCAGATAAGAAAGGAATATCATCTGGTGTGCGTGTTGCTGCAATTTCCAAGCACTCTAAGCATTCACAGCTAGTTGGACTTAGAGAACTAGAGCGCACACGAGCTGAGCTGTGCGCCTTCTTGTATTAAGATAGCAGTACTTCTACGAGATACGATATACAAACAGACGAGCATATCCATCGGTTCCTTACTAGTTCCCAGTAAGTATAGCTAGGCTAGTTGAAAGTGCGTAAGCGTTGGTGTGCCCGTGTAGTGTGTCTTGTGGGTGTTTGGTCTGCCTTTCATCCCCGGTGCTTTGCCGTCTTTGGACTAATCTGATCCGATTTTGCCACGTTCGAACCCTGGAAGGAACGCCCTAGACCGTAAGGCCGTGGATTCCAGTTGCAGAGACACATAAAAAGACTACCCATGACTGTATAACTCTCCGTCCAAGGCAGCAAACAACGTTCCGCCCCAATGCCCCGCACTGCCACAGTCCGTCCAACCAACGCTCGCATACGAACTGCTAAAGCGCATGGTAGGCCGTTTGAATCACAGCAACAGAGCGAACGGCTCAACGGGCGGAATCCATGCGCGCACGATGTGTCCTTGGAGAGCTCAGAGGTAAAAACTCGCCTCGGCACGCCCCTAGGGAAGTGGGGTTGCCATGACTAGCTACCGTGTAATGCGTTCCTTTCTATGGCAGAGTACTGTGCAATAAAATCTCCTCATACCCCTAAAGGCTTCCAACATGCGGGGCTTTCACAGGGCGGGGGAAAGGGACTGCAAACGCAATCAGATTCTTGGTGGCACGGCCGTGCCCAATTTACGAAATACCGCGACTTCACTTCTAATAGAGGAGTGAGTATTGCGAGGCAGTACTGCCTTGCTCGCTGCACTGCCGTGAGCGTGGGGTCGTCGGCTGGGGGCGTGCGGCCCCTCAGAAGGCTTGGGGGCTCTACCTTCATGGGGTCCTATGCAAGCGAAATGGCGTGAAATACAACTAGGAAGCGCAAAAAACGTGTTACTAATCTAAAGCGCTGCACTCTAGATGCAAAACGGGAATTTTGGAGCTCTGGGGAATCCGGAGGGGGGCCCTATGATGCATTGACAGACCTGGCGCTCGTTGGGGGGTGCCCGAGTGCCCTCTGCGCATGCAAGGGGCACTTCCAAGCTCGAGCTTAGGACTGCAAGTCAGCTTTCGGGTTTGATAGGGTAAGTTCTGGAGAAAGCGCGAAGGATCTCCAATTGTTGTTAACCCGTGTGTCTGTGTAGTGGTAGCAGCAGTAGAAGTCTGTGTGGGCTTTCGGTCCGCCGAGAGGGCCCCCGTCATTTTGGCAAACGGACGGAAATATTCACAGGGATTCCTCCATACAATATTTACAAGATTGCTCATTCAACAGATTGGAAGAACTCGCCCTGAGGACTCCGCAGCCACCCTCACGGCTTCTCTTCTTCCGGCCCCCTGATGGTAGGCACAACACCTGCCGTCTTCTTGGGGGCTCTTCAACTGTAGACGCACACCTAGGGACTTGAAATCTCCGCCAGGCTTGCAGATTGGTCCTCCAGCGCAATGGGCGTCTGCGGAGGAAGGCGGCTGCCGCTGCAGCAGCAGCAGCAGGAGGAGCAGCGGCAGCTGCCCGAGTACCCCTCGCAGCTGTACAGACGGCGAGGGAGCCTCTTCGCTGCCTTTGGGCTGCTCGCGGCCGTATGCATTTGCTTACCCTTCGCGTCTTGGGCCTTTCCCATGGATGTAACCCGCAACGCTGAGCTGCAGAAACAAAAGGAGGAGCAGCAACAGAAGGAACAGCAAGAGCAGCGGCAACAGGAAGCCCTCGCTCTTTTATCTCTGCACGAAAAATACAGCCCCCCAAACTGCAAGTATCACCCCCTGCCTTCCTCCCTAAATTCTTTTGGCTTCGTCAGTTACAATGGTGCGGCTCTCACCCCCAAAACGCTGCTCCAACAGCGGTACATACATCCCGAATGTGCACTTGTCATAAGCGCAGTATGCGGCCTTGGGGTTTTCCAGTGCTTCTGGAAGACCCTTGTAGACGCCTCCTAGGCGGATCGTGTCGTTTTAAAAACATCTCCCTCGGAGAAAATTCCTCAACACAGAGCCTTCCCTGCGGTCGTCGTGTTGACAAGCGCTCAAACTTTCTACAGGAGGCTTATGTGCATCCTCAGGCCTGAAGGGCCTTCACTTATACCACTGTGATGACGCTTTGCGTTCATGGCGTCTGCAGGAGAGCTCCTTATCAACGATGTCTTTGGACTCCCCGGCATCTCGGAAGTCGAAGAGCAGCTCATCGCCTTCTTTATTCCGGATTCTGTTGAGGAAGGTACCTACGCAGCACTCGAGTTTCCCTGTCTATATGTGCTCTCGTCCTGCCCGTATTGCTTTTATTCCTTCTTATCTCGAGAGGAGAGAAAGAGGGTGAAAATGGGCCTGTCTGTCTGTCAATCTCTTTGTCTGTCTGTCAGTCTCTTTGTCTGTCTGTCAATTTCTGTCTGTCTGTCAATGTGTGTCTGTCTGTCAATGTGTGTCTGTCAATTGCCTGCCAATTGCTGTCTGTTTCTCAATTTCTGTCTGTCGATTTCTGTCCGTCTGTCAATTCATGTCTGTCACTCTGTCTGTCTGTCGCTTTCTGTCTGTCAGTCTTTCTGTCTGTCAATTTCTTTCTGTCTGTCAATTCCTGTATGTCCATTTTTTTGGGGTACCCCGCCGGTCCTCGAGCTCACTCTGCCGTACCATTAGTCAGCGCCGCTGCTGCCTCTTTGGCTTGTGGCTGCTTTCTCTGTACCATCATAGCGACTGTGCGAATGAAGTTGCCTTGTGTGTGTGTGTGTGTGTGTGTGTGTGTGTGTGTGTGTGTGTGTGTGTGTATGGACTATCTTCTGTGTGTTGCTTTGCTGTGGCTGCGTTTCCCTTGGGACCCCTGAACTCCACAGGGCGCAGTTTGCTCTCTGTCAGTGTTGACATTCATCGTGACAACTTTGTGGAGTTTAAGCATCTCGAGCTCTACCGCTACAAGCGCACTGAGCATCCGCCAGTGCTTTTCAACCGTAAGTTTCTCCCGAGTTTCCGCATCGTTGCACCTCTTGCTGCAAGAACCCCTCGCCCCCTGGTTGCTGACTCCCTAGGCCTGAAGGCGTCCAAGGGAAGGAGAGGGTATAGCAATTATGGAGAGCGCTAGCTGTCGAAAAAGCGCTGGGAACGGGAAGCTGCTTAGGGTGAAGACGACAGGAAGAGAGAGGGGTGGGCGACGGAGGGAGAGTAGGTGGGTAGGTGGGGTGAATGAGGACAGGGCCTGTTGGGGGGAAGGAAAGTGGTGATACTGATGCTGAAGGGTCCCTCCAAGCTGTGCTGTTATGGTGCAGACACATCTGGGAATGCCAGTGCCGTTGCCGCTCGGAGAAGAACTGCAGTCCAAACAGCCACGTACATCTAACAGTCGAGCCATGAGGGGTGGAGGCTGGGGAATGGGAAGTTAGTGGTGGGGCATGGAGTGCATGCACGAGCGCAGCCGCTAGCGTTCCTTGTCGCATGTCAAAAAGTTAGCAAGGGTGAGAGTTTGCAAAACTTCGGCTGCAGGATCATGGAAGGCGCAGGAGGGGCGAAGACGCGGGCCATGCTTAGCGCCCTCTTGACAGGAGCGGAAAGAGATTCAGTGTTTTACCTGGTAAGTTTGTTCTTCGCCGTCTCTGAGGCGTGAGATGCGAGTGGCAGCTCAGACAAGGCTCCAAGATAGAGGCCTCTAGACAGAGCAGCCTGCTGGGAAAAGGCGTTTTTCCGCTTTGTTTGCCGACTGCTGAAGCCTCGTGGAAGGCTGTTTCTTTTTCCCTCCCCCTCTCCCTTCCCCCTTTAGAGCCTCTTGAGTCAGTCTTGCAAAGCCTCTTGAGTCAGTCTTACAAAGCTTCTTGAGTCAGTCTTCCCCTGGGGAGGTGTCTGAAAAAATTTCTCAAGGAATCCCAAGCGTCGTCCTCCACTTTCCTGCGTGAGATCCCCCTCGGCAGGGGCACTCGCTGCGTAATATGCGTGTGGAGAGGTTGCATCTGCGCGATCGATCAGAGAGAAGAAGCTGCTTGTCACGGCTTCCTGTGTTTCTTCTGCAGATCATTGCGGTATCTCCCGTCTCTGGTCATCCTCCTTTAGGCCCCGAAGACATCGCCTCTCGTCACTTGCTGCCTTGTCATCCCCTCCGGTTGGATCTCGCTCTAGTTCCGTACAGTAAGCCCTCGTCAGGAGCTCTCCGTTGGCTTGTGGCTGTGCGCCTCGGGGTGTGATTTCTTCCTCACCGAAGCAAATGCAGCAAGAACTGTCTCTCCTGTCTCTGAGCATCTCTCGCTTTTTGCCTCCTTCTGCCAGAAGGAACCTTCGAAACTCAAGGGTAGAGCAGCCGCTTCCTGCCTGCGCAGAGGCTCCACGCCTCGCGGAGTATATCCGCGATGAAGTCTCCTGAGGAGGCACCAAGAGAGCCGCTGCCCTTGAAGTGACTCGCGCAGACATTGCGCTACAGCGGGAAGGAAAGAAGGGGGGAAGGGAAGGGAGGGGTAAAGGTGGTGTCGGCATTTTTGTATCAGCTGCCGTGTCTTGCAATGCTTCTTGCAGCACGCATGCACTTCCACATGCCAACCTCCTGCCCGCCAGCCTCCTTCCTCCCAAGTGCAGCTCCTGAGGTGGTAAGGCCTGAGTGTGCTCAAACGCAGCTTGTTGCAGGGGGAGTTTGAAGGCTGCCTTGCGCTCTGTCTCATTTTCTCGCGAGTTTGCGGGCATCGAGAGACTGTGGGGTAGAGCAGTATACGAGACGAGAAGGGAAGGGCGCTAGGTGTCTAGGGGATGCTCATACCTCAAGAAGGTGATGTCAAATTGTATGACTGCGCTGTCTATGTGTAGACGCTCGATGACGAAGGACTGACCTTCTCAGGCTCCCCAGAGAAACCCTTTGTCCTCAATTTCGCCGGAGAAGAAAGCTGGAAGCCTTTCTCGCGCGCTGTTTTCCAGGTACATCTATTACTGTCTGTTGCATTGCCTGTCTCTGTTTGTGCATGTGTGCATGCGTGTGTGTGTGTGTGTGTGTGTGTGTGTGTGTGTGTGTGTGTGTGTGTGTGTGTGTGTGTGTATGTGTCTTTCTCTGTCTCTGAGGTGGTGCTCGTAGCCGTGCCTGTCTTTCCATCCGTCTGTCTTGCCCTCTCTATCCTTGCAGTAGTGCAGTTGTACTGCCGTGTTTAATCTAGTGGTGTCTCTACGAAGCCACGCGTTCGATGCTTTCTTCCTGAGATAGCCTTCTCTTGGCGTGTCTCGCGTGGTTGCGTATCATCTCTTGCCTTTGTGCTGGCATGTCTTTGAAACACCCCCGCTCTTGCCGCTTTCTCCTCTGTTCGGCGGTTAAACGCTGCCTCTCTCATCAGCTGCCTATTGAGCGCCATCAATTGCCTTTGTTGCCTCGTTTTCTGTTTCTGCCTTCAATTGCTCTTGTTGCTTCGCCTGCCGTTTCTGCCTTCCAAGGGTGCCCCTGTGTTGTCTTCTTGGGCTTTGCTTTCCGTTGCAGACATCCATCCGCGTGCCTCCCAGGCTTCATCGCTTCGTTCGTTTCTTTATGAAGGCTTCTTTCCGCTTTATTTCGGGTGCGCCTCTGAGAAATCGGACGCTGCGAAGGCCTCTAAGAGCAGCGAGGGTCATGTAGAATCGAAGGTAGCTGAGAAGAGGGAGCAGCGGGGTACAAGCCGCTGCAAGAGGCTTAAGGGGAGAGTGTCGGTAAAACTGTGCCGTTTCTTCGGATGTTCAGGCCCTTTCCAACTCATGCTTGAGCTGTTTGACGAGGAATCTCCACCAGACGCTTCTGCCACGGCTCCTGAATGCGCCCTTGGTACGGCAAAAGCGTGGGCGTTTTTACGGGTGGTTCGGTTCCTCAGAACGGGGAGCAGGATGTGCACTCCTGCGGCGTGTGTTTTTGCTTGAGGAGGAGGTTTAGAAGGTTTCGAGGCTGCTCCTGGTGTTACGTGCAACATGAGAAGCACGTGATCTTCCTTGCACAGGGGGGAGGGGGGTGGACTGCGTCTCTCTCTGAGAAAACGCCTTGCGCGTTCAGTAGCGGTGTTGACGCTGCTGCCGCACATACACTTAAGGAGGCAAGCAAGCAAGGCCTTTGAGGGCTTCGATGTGAAGGGGTTGGTGGGGTTGTAGTACCTGCGACGATTGCACGGCTTGCGGCTTCGTGAAATGCAGGTTGTCTGGGAGGAACCCCCACCTTTAACGGCCAGCTCTTCGACCATGCAATGCCGACTGGTGGGCAGGCCCCTCCTCTTTGTCTGCCTTCTTGGCTTTTACACGCACTTCCTGGCAGTATCTTCCATGCCTTCCTTTCGGCAGTCCACTTCTCGTTTGCCTGCATTCTACACCCCCGGTGCAGCAGCTGCTTTTGAAAATCGAACCCTTTGTACTACATTGATTGTCAAAAATTTGCCCGCTTAAGAGCCCGTCTCCTCCTGTCCGTCCTGATGGATGTAGCCATACCGCTTGCGTTGGCGCTGAACGCGCTGCAGGATACGTTTATAAGATCTGGCTACTGGCGGGAGATCCGATGTATTTCGAGGACCGCAACACGCAGTGCATGGAATTCGACTTCGAATACTCAGTCAAGGTGCAGGAATTCCCACGACACCTCCATGAAGCGTCCTGGATAACAATAACCGTCGAATCTGCGTCTCTGTGTTGGCAAAGCCTGGCCCCTAGCGCAGTCTTCCATTTGCCTGCCAGCACTGTGCTATGCATATGTAAATATATGTATGCTTGCAGTTCGAGTCTCGAATGACGCCTTTCGAAGTGACGGCGCACTCGTGGATGTGCCCCTACGCGCGTCTTCCTGGGCTTATCGTCCAGCTGAAGCACGACACAGAAGGTAGGAGGCAACAGAAATGACGAGTTTGAGAGAAGAGGCGAGGCAGCTGCCGAATTCCCGGCAGTGGCATTTCTTTTCCCGCTGACGTTGTGAGACGACGTCTCCCCGATTTTCTGTGCTCTCCGCAGACACCATCATGTCGGACGAACTGGGGGTTGTCAAGATGCATGCGATCGATATGCGGGACTGGTGCGTCTCTCTGGTCTGTCTGTGATTTTTCAAGCTGCGCCTTTCGTGACGTTAGGACTGCAGCCTCGACGCGGCCTTGCCAGAGTGTCGTGTGTCGGTGTACAGACACGGCAAGGGAGTCTCCGACATTCCCGGCACTGTTTGTGTCACCATGAGTTCTTGGAAATGGCTTTTACTGCGTTTTGAATTGTGCAAAAGGTTCGGATTTCCTCCTGACGAGCTGGATGCGATGACGCACACCACGCGGCTTATTCTGCAGCAGCCGAGGTAAGGAGGCTGGCAAACCTCAGTTTTTCTTTATCAGCAGCCTTCCTCTTGGGGAGTGCTGTGGCATCCAAGTGCTCCCGACTACTGCCGCCCCCGCGGCTGGAGTGCAGCTGCAGGCCTTATCGTGCGAGCTGCTCGATCCCCCCGTGCGGGTGCCTCGCAGCGTGTTGTCTGGCAAGTGTCTGCCTGTTGAAAGAGAGGCGCGCATGCCTTCTGAGGCTCTTGTACAAAAAAGCCGGGGTGTGGAGGGGTTTCGGTGCTGCTGCGTTTCCTGCCGTGGGGCATGCAGCTTGCTGAGGGTGGTGGCGCTGAAGGAGAAGCTTGAGATCAAGTTGCAGGTGTCAGAGGCCGCAAAACCGCAGCACAGAATCTGCAGCCCAAAAGACTCCCCCAAGTCTTTCCTCACCTCGCTTCATTGTCAGCTCCCAGCCGGTAGGTGCTCAGCTCTTTCTCGCTGCACTCTCTAAAAATACCGTCTTTTATTCTTCGGGCTTTTCGCGCGAAGCGCAAAGGCACTGACGGGGTGTCTCGACAGGCGGCGTGCGACGCGTTGGAGCCAGGGACTTACTGGGGTTGGTTGCCTTCGTTTGTGCTCTGTATTTACATACATATATACATATATACATATATATATATATATATACATATACTTTGTCGCTACTAGAATCGCATGCTGTAACAACATACGGTAGGCACACCTGAAATCTCTGCCGCTGCTCTGCGCAGGATGCCTCTTTTTTTTTTCTCTCTCTCTCTCTCTCTCTATCTGTCTCTCTTTCTTTGGTGTGACTGCATTACCGCCACTCGGACCGCGCGCATCTGTGTCTGCCCATGTGCTTCCTGCGATTCAGGTGAGTACCTGGTCACCTTCAAGGCGAGCTACCCCCTCGGCGGCATTCCCCCTTGCGATGGCTTCTTCGCGCGCATTGCCGTGGCCCCTACAAGCCTCCTTCAAGAGGTATTGCAACACGAACTCGCAGCGGACACTTCACGAGGTGTCTGCGAAGGGGGAACTGCGGATTTTCCCCTTCTTTCTCCCGTGTGTTTTAAGAGGAAGTTTCGTCTGCAAGCAGCCGCTCTGCCCTCTTGCAGGAGTCTTGCCACGAACGAGAGGGACGGGGTGACGCATGTTCCTTAGGTTTTTTGGGGAATCGGCGATGGTGTTTTGAGTGGTCTCCGTGTTTACGCGTGAGGATGTCTGCGCGTGCGTGACGTGCTGTGCGACACTCAACAGAGCTTCTCGTGCAGTCGAAAGACTGAACTCCTGCCACCCCTGGTGTTAGGCGATATGACTGCCTTGACTGCACAGAAGAGTTCGGCGAAGAGTTTCATTCATTTAGGTGCGTTCCCTGTATTTGTTTCTCGGCTGTTCCAGCAAGGCCAAGGCGTCCCGTAGAATGCCAGCTGGCTGCCAACCCCAGAGAGCTTGCAGTTTAGAGAGGCACGACGTGATGTTGCTGTAGCGTTTTCACGGAACCCTGCAAATACCAGTTCGAGAGATCCCGTGAAATCTAGGAGATGGACAGAGGCACTTGGAAGCGAGCGCCACTGCAGCTCGGCCTTACATCGGGACGGGGGTGTTGCTGCAGCTGCTGCTCTTGTTGCTTTTGTTGTTGTTGCTGCTGCTCTTGCTGGTGTTGCTGTGCCCTCATTTGACTGCAGCATTGTAAGGCCTGTGGGGGAATTTAAATCTTCGGTTTGCAGCCTGTGTGTGAAGTCTCTGTGAAATTTCTTCTCTCTTCTCTGTGTTTATGCAATATGCATGTCATCACACCTTTGGCTGCTTAAAGTCTCCCTGTTTTAAAGTCTCCCTGTTTCGCTCCGGCTGTACACGTGGTCCCCTGCCTTCGTCATCCTGGCAGCGTTCTAACAGAGCTTCAGGTGTCTGCGGCATCGTCTCTGCGGCTTCAGGGACGCTGAGCGTCTCGGATGACACTGAACGTTTCACCCCCTTCCTGTTGGAAATGCCTGCTCCCCACGCGGAAGCATCCCTGCACAAGGTTTGCGTTTGCTGCTGCCGCTGCCGCTCCCAGAGCTACCAGGCCTCTGAGCCAGCAGTGTGGCATTTGCCGCCTTCTGCATGCACTCTGCAGTCTCTCGCAGAAAGACTTGGGGGAAGGCGGAGGGCAGGTGCACAGAGAGAGGTTTCACGCTGCTCGCTGATGTTCCTGGAGTCTTATGCAGCTGCAGGGATGCCGATCGACTACTGGTGCAAATGCAGGCTGGGGAGCTCAAGGGCGAATAATGAACAGTTGCCAGCCATATAGGGGGGAGTTTCGCTGGGGGACTGCCTCGATGCGTGCCTGTTGCAACTGTCTCTGCAGATCGGGAGTGGCTCGTTCGAGGTGACGGGTGGAAGTCACGAGGTGAGGGTACTTTCCGAGAGACAGAGAGAGATTGAAGGCTCCCGAATTTTAGACAGCTTCTGCGTTCACATTCATGACTGGCTATCAGGAGTTGTCAAGGGAATGGCTGGTTGCCGTTGTATATACCCGTCGATTTACGGGGAAACCCGCAGAGGGCGTCCTTTTCACCGTTTGCGTTGCGTCTTTTTGATGAGCCTTTTCGTTGTAGACCTTCCTCCACTTGGCGATCCTAGGAGACTACACTGCCCTAGACATACTGGCTGTCTTGAAGAAAGAAGGCAGCAGCGACAACGGGCCCTCGCATCTTCTTGCATTTGCGCAGTCTTACCAGGTGGATGCTTTTTATTGTCTTGCTTCTATCTGTGTGTGTGCATTAGGGCATTGTGCATTAGGGCATGTGCGGGGGGAGGCGGGGTAGTGACAGAACTGGCGTGGCTTTTTCTTGCCGCTTTTTCGCCTCGTTGAATTGTGCCACTAGGGCCTTGTATCATCGGCTGCCTTCCTCGCAGCAGTAAGAAGACGTTTACGGGCTGACCTGAGTCTTGGCGGAATATTTACCTGTTAAGACACATGCGGAGTCCGTTGAAATGTGCGCTGCAGCACTTTGTGGGACCGCTCGATCCAGGACGCTATGAAATGGAGCTTCTTGCCATGAACCCTCAAACCACGGACGTTTCCAAGACTGAGAGGGTGCGTCTGCTCTCCGCAAGGCCCTCTTTTTGTTCAGAGATGTCTTGTCGCTTGCGCGTATTTTTACCCTGCAAGCGCGTGCAGACACTGCACACACCCACCTCGGCTGCTGCTCGCTTGTCTGCAGCACTGTGCCCCCTTGGCGATCGATGCACGGCTGCAGCGGCGGCCTTTGGAAGACCATCTTCCCTCGCGTCAGCAGTGGCTGTGTGCAAGAGAGCGGCCTTTCCTACCGAAGCAGATGCAGTAAGAAGCTCGAAATTAGGAGCAGCCTCGCGAGCGGCTGGAATATGACACGACGTGCTGTATGCGGCAGGAAGCCGTCTGGGGGCAAGGGGGAAGCAAAATTGTTGCCCACACGTCTGAGCGTGTTGCGCTGCCGCCTTCCGCATGCATGCGCTGCACAGCGTCACGGAGGATGTGCAATTTGTTTTGGACACGAAGTATGGCATTCCAGCCTCGGGTGAGAGAGCCGATCGGCGCGTGCAGACTCTGTACAAGCTCGAGGCCAGACACTGTAGTTGTTCTAACGAATGCGGCTTTCTCTGCTTTGCACACTTGATTTTGCGGCTTTTCTTTGCTTGGTGCCGTGGCAAGAGGGAGGCTTTTCTTTCTCGCTGTGGAGAGAGGCAGGGGCCTTTCTTCTGTGCGCTGCATGCATCGCACGCGTCTATTGGCGTGTGTCGCATGTACCTTCCAGTGACTTCTTTGCGGAGTCTGGAGTGAAGGGGGCTGTGTTTCGGGGGGAAGAGGGAACGAGAGAGATGGTGGTTTTGACTGCTCGATCGCCTCTCAGTCAGTCTGCTCCTGCCCGCCCCCCCGTTTCGCATGCTGAATTTTTCTCAGGTCACCACTTTATGACGCTGTCTGTCCCTCGACGGTCTCTCTTAAAGCTGGCTGTATCTGTGCCGCAAGGCTCTGCGCCGCACTTGGTGGTGTATCCGGAGGGGCAGCCCGCGAATATTCTGGCTGAGGCTTACGGAGATCTCTTCATGGGTTCGTCTTTCTGTCGACTCTCCGTTCTGTTCTGCTTTTGTGTCTGGCACGCTTCTGCTTCTTTCGCATTTGAGCTCTCTTGCAGAGAGAGCCAAAACGCGAAAGGGGGCGGCTCTCTTTGTCAGAAACTTCTGCGGCGGTATGGTCTGCGAGGTGGTCTTGTCCCCAAAAACGCAGACAGCCCCCTTCTCCTCCCCCCGTGCTTGGCATGTGTCCGTCCCCGCTGCTGCTCGTGTGATGGTTGGTACGGCATGTGGGCTGCGCTGCTTCTGGGATGGATTGCAGAGGCTGAATCGGCAGGCCGCTATGTTATTCGTTTTAGCTTCACCCCCCCTGGAGGTTCTGCAGCCGCTTGTCCAGTTGCGCATTTCCACTTCGTGGCTGCTCCTACGTCTCTCGTCCCCGTGTGCCCCTGGGGTGGGCTGCTGCTGCTGCTGCTGCTGCTATCTGCTGCAGCTGCTGCAATCTGCTGCAGCTGCTCTTCGGTGATGCATAGAGAGAGAGAGAGACAGCTGGAAGCTCGTGCTTCATCGAATGCACACTGAGGAGCTTGCTCATTGAAACTGCCTTGTCCGCCAATGCCGCGTGAAGTGGATGCCTCGACTCTGCGTTGTTTTCCTCACAGCGCGGGGTACGCAGGAGAATCTTTCCACCGAGCAGCTGCGGCAGGCAGCTCTGGCAGCCTTCAGCAGCACCTTCGACGCCTCCATGTTTCTGCCTAAGTGAGTCGCGGGTAATTGCTGCCCCTCTTCTCCCCTCCCCTTCCCCCTTCGTGTCGCGTGCGCGAAAAAGAGACAGGGGTAGGACCTAGGAACGAGGCCTTTTGCAGGCAGGCACCTCCTCTCCATCCTTACTCGGAAGCCCAAGCGCACAGAGGGGGCACATACGGGGTATGCGCATCTGCAGGCAATTAGGATCTGATGGAGTGGAAGTCTCGCGTCCACACGACATCTGGCTGTCGCCTTCTCTGCATCCCGAATTCCCCTTCACAGCTCCAGGAGCCAGCAGCAGGCAAGTGTTTTCGTTTTTTAAAACCCTTCCCGGTGCTTGCTTGCCTCCCGCGAGCGACGGCGTGCTGCATGCGCTGCAGACAGCAGCAGCCAGCTCTGCATTTGCTGCTTATCTGTATCGGGGCAAAAAGCCGCACAAAACACTCTCTTCGTGAAGCCTGTGCGACTTGTGCGGATATGTTTTTTATCTTGCAACATTTCTGGGTTCTTTTTTTCCTTTATCTTGCTTCATTTCTTCCTTCCTTTCTTCCTTCATCTTGCTTTATTTCCTCCTTCATATCTTGCTTCATTTCTTGCTTCATATCTTCCTCCATCTTGCTTTATTTCTTGCTTCATCTTCCTTCATATCTTGCTTCATTTCTTGCTTCATATCTTGCTTCGTTTCTTGCTTCATTTCTTCCTTCATCTTCTCACTGTCAACAATTGGGGGTTTGTTTGTATGTAGAGGGGCCATGTGTTTGCGGCTGCCTCTCGGGGTCTCCTGTGTTGCACACAGGCTTCGGCTGCTTGTGCTTGCAATCTTTAGAGGGTAAGAGGCGTGAAACGATTAGGCCTTTTGAGTGAAGGTCGATGTGCTTCGAAATCTGTGGATGTTTGCGCAGCCTCCGCGTCGAAGTGATTTTGCAGCCTCCGTGGTTGCCTCTGCGTCTGGAGCTGCATCGCAAAGATGATGTCGGCCTTCGCCGCACGGCTCAGTGCGTTTCCCCCTTGGCTTTCTTTTTGTTGCATTTTAAACTCTACAAGACTCTGATGCACTGACACTGCGCGCGTTCTGTGCGCCAGGTGGTGAAAAGATTTTTTCTGTATCATCGGAGTTAAAAAAAGGCACAACAAGGCACTCTTCGTGCGGCCTGTGGGGGGGTGTTGCTCCCTCCTCTTCCTCCTCTTTCTTGTTGTTGTTGTCGGCAGTCGGGTGTTTGTTTGAAAGTAGGGGGCCTTCTCTATGCGGCTGTGTCGCTCTCTGTGTCTCCTGTGTCTGCGGTGTAGTGCGGTGTCTGAGTACACGGAAGGGCGTATTCTGCTGCTTTCAAGGGACCTCCCGGGAGGTGATTACGTTTTGAAATTCGTAATTTATGATCAGGTGAAGTCCTTAATTATTCAGCAGCAGCAGAGCAGCAGCAGCACTCCTGTAGCTGCACGAGAAGTGCATGCATGGTGTTGATAGTTGCTTTCGAGGGATGAGGGATGGGCAGGCAGGCAGGCAGGGTGTCTCGAAGACGGCTCGTTCAGTGTGCAGCTGTTGCCTTCGTTCCTGAGTGTTTTTTGCTTGCAGACACAACACGAGACGGAGCGGCTCTGCGCGCATGCAACTATCAACGCTGAGGCAGGTCTTGTAGTCTGTCTGTCTGTCCGCCAGCCTTTATTTATCCTTATTTCACGGGTTGCATGCGAGGGCTTCCTGATGGGTTGCTTGCACAGAGGCCTCAGATTTAGACAGAACAATAGGTCATGCACATCAATAATACGCCATATCCGTGTGTCTGCCGCATGCAGCTCGGAGAAAACAATGCCGCTCTTCTAAATGCCGTCAGGGCAGAATTGCTAGAGGTCCCAGACTTGCTTCCCATCGAGCCGCCTCCAAAGACTCTTAATGCGCGGTGCGTCTCACGTCTTCGCAATGAGGCCTCCTCCTGTACACGCAAATCTCGGCGGGATAGGCTGAAGGCTTTAAGGATGCGCGCGCGGGTTATCTGCCTGTCTCTTTCTTTGTCTCGCTCTATGTGTATCTCTCTCTCTTTTTATCTCTCTGTCTCTCTTCATACATATATAACTCTCCCTTCATCTATCTCTCTCTGTCTCTCTTCATCTCTCTGTCTCTCTTCATCTCTCTCTGTCTCTCTTCATCTCTTTCTATCTCTCTCTGTCTCTCTTCATCTCTCTCTGTCTCTCTTCATCTCTCTCTGTCTCTCTTCATCTCTCTCTGTCTCTCTTCATCTCTCTCTGTCTCTCTTCATCTCTCTCTGTCTCTCTCGATCTCTTTCTATCTCTCTCTCCCTCGGTCTGTGTCTGCGCTTCTGCTGCTCCGGCGATAAGGGCAGCAGGGCATGGACGCATGCGTTGATGTATGCGGCGTATAATATGGTTTGATCGCGATGCAGCGGATGGCTTGCGCACCCGGACGTTCCAATCTATGCCACATCGATCTTCGCATTCCACACAGAGCAGCAGCAGCAGATGCAGCAGCTGCTCCCTGCAGGCAGCGCTGCAAGGACAACTCTGCATGTCAGCAAACCGACGGCATTTAGGATAGCGGCAGAGCCAGCAGTGGCGTCCGACGCGCAGCTGAAGATACGAGTTCTCCCCGAGTCAGCAGCTTTAGCGAGCAGCAACACGAGCGGCAGCAGTGGGGAGGCAATGTTGGCCTTGCCTTCCACCGGTGTCATTGCCGAGGCAAGCGAGAACAACCTCTTTGCCTTCCTCCAGCCAGGCTCTTATCACGTTGTTTTCGAGGGCACAGAGCCCTTCCTAACGACCATTGGTAAGTTTTCAAGACCCTTCTCCTCGCGTCTGCGTTTGCATGCTTTGGCAGTGTGTAGGGGACCAGCTCGTTCGGAGTCGCCCCTTCTCTCAGCCTTTCCAGAATGGAGAAAAGCATCGCGCAAGTCGCCTAAGACGTTGGTCTGCGCTGCGAGGTGCCTGTCTGCAGGTCTCATGTCAATCGACGCGCTGCATGCCGCCTTGCCTGGCCCTTCAAGTGGATCTTCCGGAGGAGGCCCCTCGTGCAGTTCGACACTCCCAAGTGTGACGCTGCCTTCTCCTTTACCGCCCAGCTTTGAGAGTGAAGACTTCTTCTTCAGCGTCGACTATGCAGCGGCAAAAGAATCGGTGCGGCGCTCTGTTTTCCCCTCACCGGGGGAACCTTGGGAAGGCCTCCTCTGAGCTCCTAGCCCCCATCTGACTGATTCTGACTGTTGTAGAATGGGGAGCATGCCTCCTTGCATGCCTCCCTGCAGCAGCAGCCGTCCTCCTTGATTAGGCTACAACTGCTCTGTGCATCTTATCTTGCGCGCGTTGCATGGGCAGGGAGAGCTGCTGTCAGTGCCGCTTCATCTCACATCGCCCTCGGTGATCTATGCGGAGGCAGGTTCGAACTTTGTTGTTGATTTCGTGCGGTAAGCGTGTTTAGCAAGCCCTGATGCAGCGTTCTTGGCTATATTGCTTAGGCGTCTCCAACTCTTAATTTCCATGCATCCTCCCTCCCCCTGGAAGTCTTGTCAAACGCACTCTCCCCCTCCCTTCTCCCCCTCTTTTCTCCCCCTACTTGAGCCTCTGCCGATCCACGGCTACAGCGAGCAGCCCTGCTGGCTTGCGCCAGGTGCTGCAAGGAAGGACGTCGCGCATGCCTGTTTGTCTCTTCTTGCAATGCGCATTACGCAGTGTGGGGATCGAAGTGGTGGAAGGCCTGTGGTTGGGGGAGCAGAGAGGTCGGCAGAATTCTCTAAAACTGCTGTTGGATGCAGGCGAACATGCCCTTCGAGTTCGGCTAGAAAAGGAGGCCTTCAACGATCAGGCCGTTAGAGACGGACTGCTGAACGATGCGAAAGTGCGAACGGCTGCAATACAGCGTGTCTGCCTTGGTTGTATCGGTCATTTGCATGCATGATCATACTTGTACATACATATACACATACATACATTCGCATGCATACACACATACACATACATGTACATACATGTACATATACATATATTTACATATACATACGTATACATATACATACGTATACACATATGCATATCTATATCTATAGATGTACAGGTCTGTCCGTCTGTTTTTAATCTGCCGTCCTCCCTTCACGCCTGTCCAACCGTTCTCGCTTCTTTCCTCTGCGTGTCTCCTGTCTTCATCAGGCATCTCGATGCCTGCAGTTCTCCCTCCATATCTCTGTTCACTCCCTTACGAAGATGGAGGACCGCGCGGCGAATTTTCTCGAGGAGTGCTCGGCGTTTGGGGCCTTGCCGTTGCCAGCAGATCTTAATACCCCCAACGGGGGTAGCTCCACCCTCGGTACGCAGCCAACAAGATCGCTTCAGATAGGGGGTTGGGTTGGGTGTGAAAGTGTTGGGAATGCTGTCCATGGCGCTGTTTCCAGTGTATGTACACTGCTGGCATCGCGCCTCCGCCTGGCAGGGAGGTAGAGGGGAGGAGAAGGCGGGAAGAAAGCAGGAAGAAGGGGGAAAGCTCCGTAGCAAGAAACATGCATCGAGGGTTTTAAAGTTTGAGCTCCTGCGCGAATGTGCTGCCGCATCTTTTCTCTGTAGGAGGACCTCTGGACAGCGAAGGGCGAATTGTACTCCGCACGAAGGCCGTGCTGCATAGCGGGGTTGCTGCTAAACACCGCATTGCCATCAACACTGAAGGCACGACTCCCTCTGATCCCTAGACAGATCGCTCGTGCATAGCTACGTACTGTGCAAGGCGAAACGCCGCGAGGAGGACTGGCATCAGCGCAGAGTTCCTTTATGTAGTTCGATGCTTTTTTGCTCCCCGCAACTGCATGAAGTGGGAGGATTTCTGCTGCGTGTGGCGATACCTGTAGGCAGTGAGCTCCTGCTCAAGGTTGGCACTTTCCTAGAAGACCAGACGCGCAGCATGAGCATCGTTGTAAGTGCGTCGTTACTGGACTGCTACGGCGAAACGGCGCGCGTTTAGCTGTATGTACAGCGTGGCCGCTCTCTGCGTAGAGTCGCCTTTAAGGCGCCGACTATGCGCATGCCATGCCCCCACACTCACAGCTTCTGAGAGCAGCCAGAGAGTTGTTTTGCAGCGGCATCGTGCCCGATCCTTCTCTTGTGACGCTTGTACACCCCTGTATATATATATATGGGTACAATGTTAAGGGCAGCTTTTTTGGAGAGAAGGCGAAGGTTGCGTGCCCGCTGTACTTCTTCCCATACGCCGAACGAGGCCTCGATCATTGAGCTTGTGCGTCTTTGCGGATGGCACTGCGCAGCTGCAAGATGACGCCTCTCAGAATGTAGATGCTTTATATGATTGGACAGTTGGTGGCGGTCACCGTGAACGCATATACAGGCTCAAGCCAGCAGGTGTGTGGGGTGGGGTCGTCAGTGTATGGGGTTTACTTCCAGACTGCTCCTTGTGCGCAGAAGAAGGGAGTCCTTTGTGGGGTGGTGCACACACTAGAGAGACTCCCTCTGGCGCGCTTCCTCTTCGGTTAGGCTGTGCCGTGCACGCATGCGCATGCATCTCGAGTTCCCCTGGAGTTGTAGGGGCTTGGTGATTGCAGCGTATTGGAGAGGACGAACGAAGACGTCGTCCGCCCAAACACTTGGCGAGTGAGGGTTTAAAGTCTCACTCAGGTCGCCTTGTTGCGTGCGCCATGCTCTTTTGCAGCGGAAAGTAGCGTATATCATCTGGTGCTCTTAGGAGACGGGCATGGTTGTCAGCTATTTGATTTGTTTATCCAATCGATTCCTGTGAACGAGTTGGATCAGGTGGGCTACGCTGCTGCTTGCTTGCTTTTCTCGAACTGCTTGCCAGAAAACACCCTCCCCCCCGCCGGAAAACCCTTACCCACTGCTCGCGCGGCGTCTCTTTGTGCCTGCCCCCTTAGCGATTTGGGTTGTCCATAGAGAGCAGACACAGACACACACACACACACACATACACAGACACAGACACAAACACACACTTGCATGCATACATACATACACACAAGAACACACAGAAACACACACACACACACGCTTTTGCTGCGACCCTGAGAGGGCGTGTTACTTTGTGCATGCAGATGAGCGACTGCAAAGCCTTCGGCAGTACGCCCCCTCCAGTCACCCCGACGGAGTTTTTCAAGCCAGCGGTAGTGGAGGCAGCGGCGTTTCTCTCCACTAAGCAGACGGGCGCTTCAGGATCACCGCAGCAGGTCCTAAGTCCTCTTCAGGCGCTCGTGCAACACCAAGAAGGCTTCCTGAAAGCCATTGAATTCGAAGTCTCCGAGGTGCGCTGCGCAAAACATCCTTAAGGGAGCTCCCCAAGTAAGGGCTTCTCAGGGGTAGGGAGGGGTCGTCTCCTGCGGAATTCGCCGCACGCGTGCAAACGTTGGCAACAACTAATGGCCAAAGCCTACTGCCGCCACGCATGCAAAGGCGCCCACTCTGTGAGGAAGGCTCTCTCCAGGGAGGCATCGACTGGGTACTTGAACGGTTGCACTCAAGAGCAATGGAGGAGCTTTTGTGTGTGCATGTATGTAGTAGTAAGTGTTAGTGTTAGTGTAAGTGTTAGTGTAAGTGTTAGTGTAAGTGTAAGTGTTAGTGTAAGGGTTATTGCGTGCAAGTGTACATGTATGTAAGTTTAAGTGCGTGTAAGTGTTGGTGTAAGTGTAAGTGTAAGTGCATGTAAGTGTAAGTGTTAGTGTAAGTGTAATTGCGTGTAAATGCATATAAGTGTAAGTGTAAGTGCATGTAAGCGTAAGTGCGTGGCGTATGTGTTCTGCTGGTGCAGCCCTCGTTTGTTTTGGCAGAGGTTGGCTTCAACTTTATGGGCTCTCACGTGGAGATGGATCTCATAACTGCTGATTCCGTGAGCAGCTCTGCAAAGCGTTGACATCGCACATTATAAAGTTAGGCATCTGCAAACGTCCTTTTTGCGTATTGCTTCAAAGGACTGCAGCAGCCTCCAGATTCGGGGAGCAGCAAAGTCGTCCGAACTCGGCTGTTTTCCGTCTGTGTTTGCTCTCAATGTGTGTGATGCAGGAGCAGACAGTGGCTTCGGGGGAACTCGATTTTTTGAACTCCGCTGACAGTCCAATTAACGCCCGCCAGTGGATTGCGACTCACGTGGATCCGTAAGTACAACCCCCTGTGAAAAACGCGCTCTACTCACCTGGCTGCTCAGGCTGTTCCACGTTCTCTTACAGCACACCCGCAAGCTGAACGGCTCCCTCCGCGAAGCCTTAACGCATTCAGCTTGAGGGGCTTCATGAGGATCTCGCCATGTGGGATCTGCAGCTCTTCAGGAGGAGGCATTTTGAAATCCTCATGCTGCGCATTTCAAAACGTTTGTGACGCTGTCTTCTTCACAGGGGGCACTTTATCTTGCGAGTGGCCGATGATCACTTCCCCCAGCAGTTTCTGCATCACGCCGATCGCTGCTTCCCTTTCCAGTTCTTTTTCCACATCCATGCTCTGAATGACAAGGGTCTGCAGGTCGGTGTTTGCTCGGGCTGTCTTCTTTTGCGGGAGACTGTTAACGCTTCCTGACGCACAAGGAGAACCTCTGCTGCCGCACGTTGGCGGCAGAATTGGTTTTAGCTCAATGCATGCTCTCTGGCTATAGAGCGAAGTTACTGCACGCGGTGCAAGCATCCGTATGATCTGTGTCTCTTTCGAAAAGCTTTGAGGACGAGGCGCCTTTCCAAGCGAACAGCGGTAGCAGCAGCAGCACTTATCCTGCTAGTTTGTGTGCAACGCTGGGGTATGTGCGCGCAGCCGTCAGTTGTGGCGGTGCATCCGGATCCAAGCGTGCCGATTAAGGCGGGGCAGGATCTTCTGGTAGGCAATTGTGGGCCCTCTCTGCCGCGAGAGGCAGTGCACGTCCCTTAAGGCAGTGCGCTCCACACCTTCAAACAGTAAACGGTTCACCTGCGATGCTCGGAAACACACAGCACCCCATAGACGTGCATCGACATGCCTTGAAATGCAGCCAAGAAAGCGCTCTCTGAGCATGGAAAGGCGGACGCACTTACACTTTCACAAACACATACATGCACACACATACATGCACACACATACATGCACACATACATGAACACACATACATGCACACCCACAGTACTTTTGCGGAGAAATTGCGCCTTGTGTCTCAGCTGCTACTCCGCCTTTCAGAACCCCCGAACATGACGGAAGGGTCTTTGGACGCCAAGGGGGCAGTCCACCTGCAAGGCGCTTCGGGGATGCTTGTCTACCCTGCAGCCCAGGTGAAGCTGGATACCACCGAAGAGGATGATTCGGTTGGGGGTTTGGTGTGGTCCTTTTTCTTTCCTGCCGATGCCATGCGGTCTCTGGGACCCTCGGCAACTCTTGAAATCGACATGAAGGCTGACAGTGGACGACCGTTCTCCCTCACGTGGCTGAACCGCCTTCACCATCGGCAAGACGTCGTGCTTCAGATCGAGGGAGAGCAGAAAAGGGTAGCTCCCGCCCCCTGGAAGGGAGGCCCTTTGCCCGTCCCTCACCCCCTCACACCGCAGCAAGAGCAGCACGAGCGGCAGCAGCACTTGCACATACAGAAGCAGAAGCAGCAGTTGGAAGCTGCTGGCCTTGTCAAGCCCGAGAAGGAAGTTATTATTGATCCTTACAAGTGCGTTGCTCTGCCCTGCACGCGGTGGCTACAGCAGCTTTTTCGCGCATGCACAGTACCTCGCCTTTTCGGGAGCCATAATCTATATAGATATATACAGAGGAGAGGCGATAGTCGCTCCTAGACCGCCTCCCCTAGACCGCCTTTCTCGTGGACGTAGGTTTGTGCGACTTGTTGCGGTGTTGTCTTCTGCAGCAAACCGCACAGCGAGCCTGGCTCCGTTCGCGCTCGACCCCATGTGCAAGAGATGCCGCAGGAGGAGAAGGAGACGCCGAAGGCGGTCCAAGATACGGAGACTGAGGAGGCAAAAGGGCACAACAGCCAGGAGGCCCCGATGCAGCTTTCGACGCACACGCAGGAGCAGGACGTGGCAGTGGAGTGCGCTGAGGGAGAGGCATGGGATGAATCCGCCGAGGAATGCCGCTCTATTAGGTGTGTCTGGCTGTGAAGATTCGTGTCTTCAATGCTTTGCGGGTGCCTCTCTGTCATACCCCCTTGTCTACAGCTTTGCGCCAGCTCCTTTGCTGAAGGTCCTTGGGCTACTTGCGCGCATTACACAACACAAAGAGGGGCATCAAGTTTACACGGTTACCGCTTTTGCGGGTCTGCAGGAACGAGTCATCGAGTTTATGGCTGCTGCTTCTCTTCTCGGGGTTGGGCGTTGGCGGTGTTTGGCTGATCTCGCGGCTCATAATGAAGCACCGACGGTCCGAGAAGTCACGACAGGTACCTCCCCCACTTGCGACGCAAAGTATAAGCTTCAAACACAAGCGAAATCTAGAAGGGGGGCCGCTTGTGTCGGGAAGACGCGTGCAAACGCATTCCGTAGACTGTCTACACAGTCTACACAGCAGGACCCGCTCCTTCAGCACGTTCCTTGAGCTGTCGCTTATGCGTCTGCGCGCGTGTCTTTTCTTTCAGCGAGACACGGAATTCGGTCGGTTCGATTTGCTAGGTATGGAGGACCGTCATGTCTCCGACTTTGACGATGATGACGTGTAGCTGGTGCAGCTGCAGTCCCGGCTGTTCCAGAAGTCTCACCCCTGCCTCTCACATCCCACCCCGCTGGAGTGTGCCGAAGCATAAGGCGAGAAAGGGGGTTAGGGAGTGGCCTTCCCATACACTAGCCCCACTGAGTGCAACGCTTGCTGGCAACACGGGCTATATAGCAGTGGCGGCTTTCAGCCCGAAAGTCTCCCGGCTGAACTGCACAAGTTATTCGGAGTCCTCGTGACGGGGTGACGTGGTCTGAGCTTCTATTGTCTCCGCATGAGCGCCACCCATGTCAGCCAGCAGGCGGGCGAATTAGGCTCCGGTGCATGCAAAAATGCTACTCAGGGGCTTAAGCATTCTAGAGAATAGCCGCACTTTGTTCTCTTTTTGGCTTAACGGTAAATTTAGTATGCGCCTTTAATGTATCTACACTGCAGATGGCACAGACGTCCCTCTGCCAGCCGTGCGCACGGCGTAGTGGGCCACTCCTGCGTGTGCACATGGGGCCCCTCCTCTCCTCTCCAGTCTACTCAGATCTCTCTCTTGTGGCTTCCCTCATGGCCCTTAGTACGTGGTCCTCAGTGTGTGTAAAGGCCTCCCAGTTTGCTCAGACGCACTGCAATCTGAGTAGACCAACTTACAGCACACTATCTTTCCTTTCCCTTATTGATGGCTTTCAAAGACCTGAAAAACTCTGCCATTCGTTCTGTGCTTCACGGTCGGTTTTGTCAAACCCGAGATGCAGTGAATGAGCAACTGACCCCTTCGACCGCTCCCTTATCAAAGGTTGCAACACCATCCTGTCAAAGCACGCTCACTAACTACCACAGAATATTCTGTAACAGCCTAAAACTTCGGGTTGAGGCCATATTGGGACCTCAATTGGGGCCCCTAGGTGGACCCCAATAAGAAAGAAACGGGAGAGGGTGCGGACCGCCAGCGTAACTACCAGCCCACACGCTGCACATGGAAGGAGGCGGTTGCATTTACACCTCTAAACTACAGCCAAACGAAAAAACCTGCGCCTCAAACCTGTGACTGCACTAACGCAGCGACATGGCTGCGCGGAGAGGGCGCGAGAGGGAAGCGCGTTATGAAGGATGGAGGCCGTTTGCTCGCCTGGTATCTCGAAGAGCATGCGTAACTTAACTGCACGCTTGTCTGTCTGTCACGCGCTTTCGAAAAACCGTTAGGTGCGTGGGACTTCACTGTACATGTTCGAAGTCCTTGCTTGAGCTCTTCTCATAATACCAAAGAGGACGTAGCAACTCCAGGCTTCAAGCCCGGTAGTTCATAATGCTCCAGGGAGTTGTAGGCATCTTCTCAAATGCAGGCGCTGCTTCTGAGGAGGCCAACGCTTGAGCTAAGCACAGTAAAAGAGAACACATAACAACACAGTGCGGTAAACCACACTCTTGTTAACCATGCAACGGAACAGATTTTCGCGCACACTATGTATTTAGGGCTCATATGGTCCTGTGAGCTGACAAGTGTTCCCGGATTCCGATCAGCAGGTCTTTGTCATGAAGCAGCATTGCTACAAAGCCACAGCCGCCTCGTTGTTTTAAAATCACTTGTGTGCAGCACAGCGAGAAATACAAACGCTCAAATGCGCGCAAAGGTCCTCTGCGATACGCGGCAGCGTATTTGTCGGCTCCGAAGCCATACACTGCACAGCGTGCATCCTGGCGCACGTTACACGAGACGCGCCGTAACCGACACACAAAAAGATTCAAAATCAAACCATACAAACTTTCGTATAAGGACCCACGTGACACTATCATGTGGCGTTCGGTCTAATTCAACTTACCCTCGAGGAAATCCTGAACAGCCCGGCGAAGAGCTTCCACATTGCCGCAATTGTACCAGGATGACAAGGTGCTACGTGTGAGCCGCGCCTGCGATCCTCACCCGCCCCTCTCAATGTGCTCTTAGACTTTAGCATTAAAAGGAGATTCGTCAAAATCAAGACAAATGAGCCGGAAGGGGCACAGGACCTTTAGAAAAGAAAGTATTGGAACAGTGGTGAGAAAGAGCAGCATAAAAAATGTACAGCAGAGGATCAGCCGAGATGCTAAAACATAAAATCAGTCGAACAAAGTTAAATGGCAAACGCACAGTGGAACAAACGGCAGTGGTTTCCGATTACCATTAAGTGCACAAATTAGATTCTGGACCTAAATTCTCACTTTTCTGACTGCTTGAAAGGCGAGGCACTGATGCAACGCAAGGTCTCTACCAACTGCCGGATCCACATCAAAGCGAATCAACTGCTGAGTCCCCCCATGCTCGTAGCCGTGCCTGCGTGCATTCATACATGTTCACATAAACATACCGAAACTAAAACCCCACAATGTACCTCTCATGAAACTTCTTTCTCTCATCTCTCCTGGTCTCAGCCAGAAGACATCCTTGCCAGGGAATTTGGACATCTGCAGACAAACGGCGAGTGGCACCTTCTGTTCTCTATGGCACTTGCTTACGTATTAAACACCAGCGCTAAGACAATTGTATTGGGTCCTTTGGAGGGCCGCACCTGAGGGAGGATGCCGCTTGCGCAGAGGGAGATCAATGAACAAAAACGGAGATACTTACGTACTAAAAGCCACAAACGCAACATGCCAATACACGGTGTTGCCCCTAAAAGGTGCTGCATCCGTCGCGACAGAAGCAGTCCATAGCAGAAGTAAAAGTAGCGGAGCTGCAGCGGTGGTTAGAGCCTCTCTCCCGTGAAGAATGATACCAGGTACTCCCTGTACATAGTAGGGCTAAAGCAGCTGCTATTGCTAACGCCTCACTGAAATGACATCCAGCGGTTGTTCAATTACCGCAAACTCAGTGCCCATAGGTTCTTTCGTTAGGTTCAGGTGAATCAGGCCGTCCTCGTCCACTCTTATGCAGCTCTTCGGATAGCGCAGCTCTAGCATACCTGGGACATTAAACAAGAAAGCTCTGCTTGCTATACCGTAAATCGTGGGCATCATCTTCAGTCATTTCGAAGAGTACTAGCAAAAGAGAAACAGCGAGTGGTGAAGCTGTTATCTACAAGGTGCACACGTCAACAAAACAGTATTCAGTTCCCTAGTAGCACAATGAAGCCTCGGGTGGCTCGCAAAAGGGCCTGGCTGCCGGGCAAGCGAAACAAGGCACCCTGTGGAGGGCTAACGCACGAAAGTCAACTAGCAATGTTGCTGGAATTTTCTTCTTTGCCTTGGCCGCTTTCACGGGATCGCGCTCCAGCGGCACAGCGCGATCCGCCTAAATGCACACGCACCTCATAATAAAGACAGCCAATAAACATTGGCTGCACGGCAGGAAAACATCGAATCAGCACGAAACAAAGACGTGGCAAGGATATAGGGGACAAAAATGCCAGGAATTTCAGACACGTTTGGATGCGATTCTGGAAGCTACATGCCTTCCTTGCGCTACTGCTGTCTAGGGTGCGACACAGCGCCATGGGTGGGCAGCAGGGGCTGTACAGACAGTCTGATAACCAGGGAAATCGCAATGCATCTACACTGGGGGCCCAATATTTTCACGCCTTGCGAAGACGTGGTTGCCGAAATCGATTAGGGGCTTACGGAGTCTAGGACATCCCGCAGCTTCACCGCGCAACTGAATCCGCCCCTAGCGAGAGCCTTAAGGATCAAAACGGTGACATCCTCCGCGAGCAGCACGGGGCCCACGATGGAGGTTGAGACCACAGTTACAAACTGCTTCGGCGCTAGGATTTTTGCCGTGCGGGCTCCAGCTACGTGCGCATCGTACATGCCGGCCTCATTGTCCCTTAGCTTGGTGGTTTCAAACTGAGGAGGCAGAGAGGGGCAGAAGCAACATCGGATGCACTGGCAGTGGTGGAAGAGCCCCAGAGGTAGAATGCAAACGCTACACCAGCTGGCTAAGAGTGTCGAAGCCTTTCCTTTTTAGATGTTCAAGTACAGATCCAAGGCAATCATTTGAAAGGCATCGAGACTTCAAAGCTGTCTGAGCTAAAGCGGCAACTCTGATGCTACAAAGAATCCAGGAGAGGACGTCGCTTGAAGATTTACCTGATCTTCCACCTGCCTGTAAGCTCTGACACAAATGTATTTCCCCAATGAATCTGAAGGAATTATCAAAGGTGTATCCGGGCCTCCCCCAGCCAATGCTGCAATGCTGAAGACCGTGGCTTCGCCAACTGATAGGCTCTCCGCCCTGCGTTAGCCACACGCAGCGCAAACCCTATACTGCGCAACTAATTAAAAATCCTAAATCCTAATCCGTCGTTGCGCTGGCCGCTCGGATGACAGACCCAGCAGGATGCAGGCGCTTAAGCCACTCGAGGAACCTGCACTCGCCCTTTGATGCAACAATGAACGGAGAGAAACTGCTGCAAAGACCGAATAGGAAGAGAGTGTGCACCGAGAGACTTGATGGGGAGGAGCAACAGCATTCACCCAAATGAGGCCGAGAAGGAGGCAAACCATGACAAAAGCACATGGGCAGCTGAAGGTGGATGGAGACAAACAGTATGGACACATACCACTCAATTTTATAAACCGGGAACTCCCTCATGTACGGTGAATCATCTCGAAACTGCAAAGTGCAGTTGACAGCGCATTCCCCTGCAGTCACAAAAACCCAAATACGCTCACAGAAAGCTGTTTTCCTACACACAGCCATGTAAAACAGGGGCTGCGCGACGGGACGTAAACCGGCTATATGTAGGAGCCCGACATCCCTGCAAGCATGAAGAGCGGAAGTGCTTCGTAGTTAGCACGGGCGAAGACCCCTTTGCCAATGTTTGCGAAGATGACAGAAGGATGCAGCGAAAACAGAATGACCATATGAGGAGGCAGCACCCCTAGAGATTTTGCGAAGTACGAGTATTTTCCCACGCGAAAAGAGGGGCATACCAACCAGCAACATTAAGAAACAAAAAATCACATACCAGCAACTAGGTTTCCAGTGCAGACATGCAAAAAACTGGGGGAGGCCCAGAAGCAACAGCAAGAGCGATAAAAAAGAATTCAGCTACGCCCATTCTGACGCATAGTGTCTGATACACTCGGTTCCGTTCACGATTATCTGACCTTCGATAGCTACAGGGTGTGCCGCCTCCCGAAAGATGGTCACGGGCTCTTCTTCTATTTCAACCTCTCGGTGGAAAACGCCCCTATCCTCTTCCTCTTCCTCAGACACAGACTCTACCTCTTCAATTTCTGGCAAAGCCATCACCTTCAGGTCCAGCGGTTCCTCCTGCAAAGTGACACACAAGAAGCTCCCTGAGAATCGAAAGATGTTCTTCCGCTTTCTTCTTGCTTGTGGTACTGTCAGCTGTTGTGTGTGTACACCTGGCTCCTTCCAGCCCACAGGCACCCACGTACTACGGGAGTTTTACTGTATCCTTGCTTCGTTTCAGCGTTCTACAATCTACTGCTGACTAAACTGCAAACCAGATACTCAAAAAACGAATTATGTCCCACCTCCTTTCGCTTCTCCTTTTTCAGCTGCGCCGAGAGTTCCATAATGCCTTCGTAGGACTCTAATTCTTTCTTCGCAGCCATGTCGGCCTCCCTTATCGGCTTTATATGGTCAATTACATCGGCCTTCTCCATGAACTACAACGATCCTCGAAAAACAAAAGTTGAGCGACACTTGAGATAACAACCGCTAGAAGTACAGCAATTTCACCAGCACCACCAAACACTGAACCAAACAAGTACTGGACTTGCGAATCCTCGCAAGTAAAAAATGGTTGACATTCAACTAGATATGACCACAGCTGACGCCGACCGCCATCCTCTTTCATTCCCAAGCCCAGACACCACCAAGAGACAGATATAGCTGAGACAAAGCAGGGCTGCTTTGTTTACCTGGTCGGGCGCAGACCTCTTCTGCAAGCACAGAGAGCACCAAACAAGGACAGCAGCCTGTACACAGTAAGGTTGCCTCAAAGATAGAACGAGGCACAACAAGAAAGCGTAGCTTCCCATTGCAGTACTGTCTGTGGTCTACAGTGAGGCTTGTGCAATCTTTTGCTACTAGTCCCACATGGAGTACACATGCCCACAAAGCCACATACACGGTATTCTGCCTGCGTGCTGGCTCCACACTGATACCATTTGTGACTCCGTTAAAAAATTCCTGAATGATCTGGCTCCTTTCGTACCCCTCCCCCTCCTCGCAAGCGCTGTCCTGCCTAGCATTTCCCTGTCCTACTTACCACTACCTTGATCTGTCTGGTGGTCACCATCTTGTTTCTCGGTCGTATCCGAGCTTCCTCTTCACCGATGCGCTCATCGCTAAGCACTGTGGACTGATCCTGCCCCATCTTGCAGCACCTGGATGAGGCAGCAAAGGCTCTATTTCACTTCGACGAGAACACGTGCAAGCGTGCACGTAGCATTTCATGAACAATTTTGGCACATGTGGCGCCCTGGTGCGGAAAGCTGAGAAGGCCTGCCGTTCTCAGCGCTCGGAGGAGAAATGAACGAGACGCTGGTGGTAACTATCCGTGAACACCTTTGAGCTAGTGAGCCCTCGCTCCAGCTTCTGCTGCTCTTCTCAGTGCTGCGGCCACAGCTAGTTGTATCACGGGCACGGGGCAAAGGGGAAAGCGCAATGGCTCACCCAAGGTCCCTCCTTAGTGATGCTTTGAGGTCGGCTGCTCAGTCACACAATCCTGAGAACTGCGAGGAGTGGAAGGGAGGGGGAACACGGAAATAGGGCCGGCCAGTGACATGAAAATGAGACGACTGCCTCAAGTGATGAGATCCATAACGAAAATAAATGATGTGCTTGACACTAACTATGTTGGGATTGAAGCTGGTGTTGCATCGAGGCCAAGCTTAGCGTACGCTTGAGGAGCAGTTGATACTAGAAAAGAACCGCCTCAACCAAACAATTGAGGAAAAGAGTAGACATATTTACCTGCAACTCCACTCTTGAAAGTAATTACAATAGCAAACCCCACACTTTTCCCAGCCAGTGCACGCAAACACCATGGCACCCACAGCTGCGCGAGCAGTAGCGAGACTCAGGCATGAAGCCATAGCAATCTTGGTCCATTCCTCTAAGACACTGAGTCTAGTGAGTGTATTCTCTGTAGAATTCTGATACAAAAGCTGCCTTTTTTTCCAAAAATAAGGCGAAGACGAGAATAGACAGGGCTGTGCCCTTCCTGCCTCCCATCGAGAAGACCCGCCCAACCCGTATACCCAACTCGAAGGGTTTTGAAAGGCTTTAGAGGGAGTACGACGGCACCAGTAATCCTCGAGGTGCTCATGACGTCCTAACTTTTCTGTGCTGCACGGCACCACCCCTTACTTCGCGTGCATATGCAAAGCAGAGATCTAATGGGAACTGCCCACAACCAGGGCGCCCCCTCCACTCCAGATGGAGGGTCCTCGTTGCCTCTTCTAGTGGTGGTTGCATCTTCCGCAGCTCTGGAGGAGGCAACTCCCTTGGGGGGCCCCCTCCTGCTGCAGACACTCACAGAGCAGCTGCTATTGCAATTGGGCAGCTGCTTGCCCGATGACGGAACAGGGAGGAGTGGGGTCCTCTGCGAAGAGGCACAAGGCTGCAAGTCATGGCGATGTTGCCTTCGAACAAAGTACTACACCGCCCAGGTAAGGGCTCTCTTAGTGCATCCACAGCTGCGGTCTCAGGCGGAACCACCTACAGAGTCACAGCGGATCTGCAAAAACGAACAAGGGTTGGATCGCGATGAGCGTCAGAGGCAGGATAATGGAAGTAGAGAGGAGGGTAACTTTACGCCGCTGGCAGCCCCAGAGGCGGTGGTGTTTGTATGCAGTAGTGACGAGCACCACGAACTACTCGCAAGGCGCCACGTCGTTGCAAATGCCGCTGAAAGAACAACTGAGGGCAAGCAGCAACCACTTCAGCCCTTACCTTTCATGATGAAGAACATTTTACTACAGCAGCATGATCTACAGCAGCAGCAACACCAACACACCCAGAGCGATGGACAGGAGGTAAACCCAGAAACCAGCGAGTGGTGGGTGCGAAACGTACCCCTAAAGTTCCTTCTCTCTGTCCATTGTGACAGGAATAGCCGATCTTGCAGCTTTGACTGCAGCACGAGCTCCCCCATTGACCATGAGGTGGATACAGCTGTGTGGATTTTCGGGGGTGACGTATTCCTAGAGGGAATGGAGCTTTGCCTTGTTTGTAGAGGCGCAAACTCAAACTCACATGCTGCCTCTCCGTCTCCGCCCCACAAATTTGCCGCTGACGCAGTGTCTCGCCAGCAGCACCGCCTCCAGAAAATCGCCGAATCGTTGCAGTACCACATGTGGCCGGGCCTCACTCGCATTAAATCTGTGACAGAGAGCGGGTCAAAGGACCGTTCCAGTGTCTTTGGCAGAGCAGTCAATGACAGGAGAGGCTCAGGGAATTCCAATGTAGAGGATCCTGCACAGGGGCTCGAAGGAGGGGCTTCTCGGCTTGTCCCCGATGTCTCGGAAGAGGCTCACAACAATGCCCATGAGGAGGGGCAGCACTCGACAGACGACGCCGAGGTTTTTGACGCCCTCACTGCAGCTATGCTGGACTTAAAACAGAAGGGACCTCATGTTTCCTCAAAGGGAAGACGGCAAGCAGCCATGCGACTAGCTTCTCAACTTGCCGCCCTCACTATGTGCGACGAAGACTAGCCATGTGGCGCCGGAAAAGGCACTTATTCTCTAAGTATAACATTCATCAGTACCACGCAGACACAAGCTGAATCCAGTATCATTCTTGTTTTGGAATTGCAATGCAGAGGGACCGCCTATAGAGCGACGGATTTCGCACTATTCCAGATAACGAGCCTATGTGTAGCCCGCCCCACCGTTCTTCTTGCATCCGCTACCGGTGAGACTGGAGGGTTAATTCGAAAGGGCTCTTAGGGCTCACTGGCTAGGGTGTGTGGGGCAATACTGGCCACTAATTTATTCGGGGACCTCGAGAATCAGATGTGTCATCCCTGCCGAGGCGCCTGTTACGCGTTCTACTGGTGCTGGCGAATAATTTTCCCCCACTGCCGTTAGTGCTGCTTATCATCTCTCAGAGATTTTTGCCTCCCTAGAACGCCACGATACGCTTCCCAGGTTTCCATCTAAGGTCGTAGAATCCCCAATACCTGACCGAATCAGTAGGCGCATGGAATGACAGAGGATGCCAGGGATTGTTGCAACAGAGAATTAACCTTTTCTGTTAGTATCTTTGTATGAATTTAGATTGGCAGAGGTCAGCGGCCACCGTTTCCCTTCCCCTGGCTACGTCGGGTGGTGAGTGCAGCGCTGGCAACACGAGCGCCACTGGAAGCTTAAAGAGAAGGAATAGTAGATCAGAGGTTGGTGCTTCAGAATTTCACTGCAAAGCAGGTTTGGCAGAAAGCTATTTTCGTTGAAAAACAAACGCGCCAAGCTCAATGTCACAGCTGGCACCACCACTCCCGACACCAACCTGGTTATCAACAAAAATATGCTTGCAGAAAACTTTCTTCCTATGCACCTCTAAATAAACATTCTTCAGGCAAGGATGATAGGAGCGTAGTTCTAAAGGATGGCCTTGTAGCTCACCAAGGCCTGCTTTTACCCTTTGCTTGCCTGAGCTCTACCTTTTGCTGCTTCATTCAGCAGGTGTTTTGGTGCTTCACCTTCCGCTGTTATAGTTAGCAGCTATTCTGTCACCTCATACAAGCCACAGGTAGCATCATGATTCTCTTGTACGAGTTATTTGGCATCTAAACCACCCTAAAGAGTACATGCCATACACAAGTGGTCCATGACCCTACCAGTCTTCGGCATAGTAGCCTATTGGAATATGCACCACATGGAATTCCCTTCCTTTAGCACCCTGGTAGCTCAAGCTTCAGAGAAAAACGCGGAGGGCTCTGAACATAGTGGCATTTTGTGATGCTTCACGCTTTCAAATCCGTTTACATTGTCCCACTAAGACAAGCCTATTCATCTTGGTGGAATCCGAAATCGAAATACCCAAGGGCTGGGACCAGCAACCGCAAAATCCTAACTAGGACGCTGCCCACGAAACCAGGTCAGCTAGAGTTGGCAAACCAAGACAACAGAAGGGCAGCCGACATCAGACTAGGTTGCACCATCTGTGGTGCGTGCGTGCAGACAGTAAGAAAAACTTGACGCTCCGCCATACATGAGTACAGAGTGGAGAAAGGTGTTTTTTTCAATGTTGCATATGGCAGAGCGACTTCCCTGGCTAAAAGAGGAGTGATACTGAAAAGGCTTGATTGCATTGCAAGCTAAGCTCCAAAGTTATATGCAAAGCCGGGCAGAAGTGAACCACCTAAAAAAAGACTTTTCTGCGTTGAAAGTAAATCATGCGGAACACTTAAAGGGCTGTCTACCACTGTAAGCGCCAGTTGATTTTAAAAATGCGCAAATAGGGGCTGTAAGGCATGTGAAAAGCTTTAACAACAAATAGAGTCTCAACCCAATAGTGGGGTAGGCGAACAATCGAGAGCTTACAATTATAATCGCATTGGATCGAACTCGCCGTCTACGCGAAACCCAATTTGAATGTAATCCGAAAAGAGCGTTGCAATAGGCTCGTCCTCACCAGCAGTGCCCAAAGGATCCGGCAAAAACTCTCGGGGTGGACGTTCGGCGTCGAGGCCAGTCCGGCGGAGTGCGAGTTGTCTTTCTGCCGTTCGCAATGGGGTGCCGAGGTTGGGAGTAATAATCCTTCTAGGGCATATGGTGCATATAAGACGGATACTCGCCTCTTCTCACTCAAGTGCGCTCAACAGCGGCTGCACAGCACCCTGACGCCCCAGACTTTCAAGCGTGTCTCACTAATTATGGATCACACCGTATCTGCTTCCTGTGTCACTGGCAATGAGACAGCAGACACCACATACGGTCGGACTGGGCGGAATTCTCAAACCCTGATTTTCCGAATGTATGAGATATCATATTTTTGAAGACCTATTGACTTTTGCCGTTGCCCGAAAAACGCAGACAAAAACCATAAGCCTTAAAGCCGAGATTGCGACAGCAGTCCTCAAAGTGGGCGGCTCGAGCCTTGGTGTGATGCGATATGTTCCACAGTAGCCCGTTATACACATTTCTCACCAAAAGATCACCGCATGCCTTTTAGCGCGGAGGGGCTGGAGAGACTCTGAATCAGGAGTTCAAAGCTTCATCGCCGATTACTAAAGTAGGGCTCGCAAGGAGACAATCAACATGCCAGTCAGGCTTCCCACGAAAATTCTAAAACCAAGCTTGTTGTTCCGTATTCAAATTAACATTTTCATAGGCTACACCTTCACAGACTCATCTGGTTGCACTTTTCGCGCACACAATGCAGGGGATGAAACGTAGTGAAAAGGCGCCTAATGGAAGTCTGTAAGTCAGCTTAAAAAAGCCATGCCCACGACTTTATCCAGAAAGGCCAACACATGGACACCAAAGTACTCTATTAGATCTACCCTTCAGATCCCGGAAGTTTCGAAAAGGCGTTAGCGGTTCAAAAATATTTGTTCAAGCTGTCCTGCAGAAGGCTTTCCATACTTTTTGTACAACTCCCATGTGGAACATTCAATAGTGGGGGAATCTCACGGTTCCTTGAGTGGCGATGGTGTGGCTTTTTGTTTCAGCACCTTCAACAAGATGCAATTTCAAAGCTGAAGCCCCTTTAAATCACTTGTCATTTTCGTAAAAAGCAAGACTTAGGTGGGTTTTGATGTATTTACTGTAAACATGAAGGCAAGAATGTGCACGCCACTAGACATGTCCATTGATGAGATTCGTTACCTATTGCTCACTTGACTTCTTTCCAGTGCAGATCGTGGCAGACTTGAAGAATCAACCAGTGGCCCACGCCGTACTTTTCACGCACAATATCAGCTTCCTTCCCTATCCCCATTTAATCTTTTCCCGCATTAGGGCCTACAATTCTTGGAATTTGAGATGATACTCTCTGGGTTACATTTGATCGGGGTGACTCATGAGAGCATTTGGCAAGTGGCTGAAGAGAATACCCTTTACCCCTGTCAGCCGCAAGACACATCGTCCTTGGAGTATGCGAGCCAGTGGTTTTAACATGGAGCTCTGGTCTGGCCTTGACAAGCACAGTGAGGTCGTAAAGGCAGGAGGTTACCCGCTGATTGCGGACTTTGCTGTTTAAGATACCTGCTCTCCTGCACGTCAAAAAGCCTTGAGGCTTTTCGGCAGGCTTGCCCTGAGGCCTGGAGTCTGAACACCCAGCATGCTAGCTTGTGGCACTAATGCGGCGAAGGGCAAGCTCAGCTGGCTAGAAGTACAAACAGGAAGCACCCCGCCACTGGCATCCTTGTGGGGAATGTTCATACGACTAAAGTGCTGGAATGTGTGTGCATACGTGTATAAGTAATGTCATTTCATGCATTTGTTCAGCTTCACCACAAGGCTGGACATGAGCTCTCGTCCAGTACGCTCCTCTTCACGCGTGCCTGAGCCAAAAATGCTGTTTCTTCATAGCACAAACATTATTTTTTCCCCATAGACACGCAGTTAAAGCCACTGATAGAAAAGTAGCATAAATGTATGTAACTGCTAAGCCAGCATCCATCATTTGTTGCTGCCCTCTACAGGTCAGTCTTCAGCGTGTAAAATCTTAACCAACCACAGGTACAGTTTACCACCTCACAACGCCCAAATTGGCATCATCAGATACTCTACGCAGCGCCAAGTACTGGACTCCCACCACCTTGGCAGCAGCGCACAGAATCAACAGCTTGTTAGTGGGTGAGGAAAGTACGCCTGTCGCCCCTTGCGCCAGCTGTCATTGCACCACAGATGCGGTGTCTAGTCCTGTCCCTTCGAATTTGGGCAGCACCTCTTTTGAGGAGATACCTGTGCTTTTGTTGCTGCTATTGTTGTTGGGGTTGTTATGGCTGCTTTGCTTCGCCTCATAGCATTAGCTCTTCATGCTGATATGGAGGGCCCCTCTATTAAGGGGCGCGTGTGATGGGACCCCAACATCTTATATCAGGAACCATTGTGCTTCAAAGAACTAATACGATGGCACGGCCGATAAAGGTAGACATCGAACTGGTCTCTAACGACTTAGCCAGCAACAGAAAACGACTGGTGACGCCGGGACCAATTAGTACATGATGCAGCCAGCAAGGGGCTGAGAAAATCACACTAGGTTACAGACGTAGCCTGCCGCTTCTATTGGCTCTTCGAGTGGTTTCCCGCAAAGATAAGAGTAGCAGTAGCAAGATTTTGATGCATTGTAAATGGGTTACGAGAGCGTTAGTCTACCTTGATTAGTATTCCGGCAGCATAGGAATCTGGATCTGGCAGCTACGAAATTGAACAAGCACAAAAGTGAAAACTACGCGAGTAGCTGCATCAACAACAGCAAATACTGGAAAGTTCCAACAACGATGGAAATACCCAAGCGGTGGACCGACACGCGGTTCCCACGCCTGACTTACTAAAATTGCCAGGTTGCTGAAGCGTATTCAGACAGAAACTGTAGGGGGTCAACCTACGCTATGCAAGTACAACTATTGAATTCATCTTCATAAGAGATTTGTCTAGTATTGACTGCATAGTTTGGCTGCATATTCGTTCTTCTTTTTGCACAACTGAATTCATTCCCTATCGCAGTGCGCGCAGTGCACCGGAGCGGCAAGTTACTGGAACCTCAAGTGGTCAGTGGTTGCAAATACGTGCGCGTATCCTGTAAGGCAAGCACCAGAAACGGGGCAAGCTCTGGAGTATGCGCGATTAATGCCTGCCCTGGAGGTCATATAGGGTTTTTTTGATAGTGTATTTGCATAGGTACACTGGGTAGCGTTACCGATGCCACAGGACAACAATTCGCCAAATGACACAACCGGGAAACAAATGCCTAGCACCGTCTCATTTCGTAATTTTTCATCTGTGTTTCGTCTTTTTTGTTATGTTTCAGGGCGTATGACGAGTCCCGTAAGCTGCACAAGGATGTGTCTGCTGTACGCGCCACGGATGCAAACGCAAAAGTGGAGTTACTTGACTCGAAAAAAGAGAGGCACCGGCAATGCTTGCCGCCGAAGCTTATTGTTGGTGGCTCTACCACTGTTCAGCCGTCATTTTCCATAACTCTAGCGGATTGTGCTTCCGTGGCTCTGAAGCGAGCTACCATGGGCACCTCAGCGTCGATGGCAGGTTATTTGCCACCAGAAATAGTACGGCCCTCGACCCCCAGACTTTCAAACGCATGAAATAGAGCATCTGGTGAGGCATGCATTTCGTAAGGCCATTGCCTTCATATTTCTCTAAACGGGCGTGCGGTCACTTCCATACGCGGTGCTCCGAGGCCGTCAGGGGGCCCCCGCAGCTTCTGGCTTGGGGAAATCAACCACGAGAAGCATTAGTATTATATCTGGAGACACGAGATCAATATTTTCTGGAGGCAGCATGGAGCTTTAAGCCTCTGTCCCTAGGCGTTCAGGTTTTTTTTTGGACCGTCACCTCAATGCTCAGCAGCACATGGGGTTGTCCCCAACTTCATGGCCCCCTAGGGCCCCCCTCGAATTAACTGCCCACGCTGTCAATATTATCTGCTATCGCGGGCTCAGAGCCCCTGCATCTGTCTGGAGAACAGCAAGATCTGTAGAAACACCGCTTGTCACAACGCGATCACCACGTGTAGTACGAAGAGAAGCTCCGGCAATACCAGCAATAGGCGTGGTAGCTGGCAATAACGAAGCGAATATTAATGGTAAACGCAAGCAATCGGGGTCCCACAGGGCCCTCCACTTCTCCCTTCCCCCTTGTTCTCCGGCAAACATCGAGAGCATCAAGTCTGGGGCTTGCAAAACGTTTCGGGCAGGTGCATCCACCGCGTCGGGCGCAGTGGCTTCTGTTTTATCAGTAGCACACGACTCCTCTCCAACAGCTCCCGCAGGTTCAGTCTCGGAAACTGCACAATTAGCAGCAGCAGGAGAGGAGGAGGGGCCAAGTTATTTAGAACTTCTATGGCGTTTCCCGCCAAAGCCACCTCACATCCCGCAGACTGTGTGGCGAGGTCTTTTACGGGGGTTGCACCTTCGCCCCGATACCCCAGTTGGCATAACGACTCGCCTTGTTGAGTTGTTCTTTACCAGGGGGGGGACAGCAGCAGCTTTCAGCCCAGAGTATCCCAAACCCGAATGTACTAACGGCTACCAAAGCCAGCATGAACAGCAGCCACACGAGCGCCAGAAGGAGTCGCCTGCGTATGCGCTCGACGCACAGCTGTCAAAGGCGGAGATGGCTTCTTTTGGACGATTTGCGTATCTGGATCGACTAAGTCCCCTCGTTTCCACAGTGGAAAACTTTGATTCACTTCTTATTGACCCCACACACTGTAGCCGCAGCACCAGCGACACATACTATCTAGACCCTAACTTTTCGCTCACTCACGCACAGCTAGACGCTCTGGCACGGCAGCAGGACGACGCCGCCAGTAACAACATTTTGGCCAGCAGCAGCCGAATGGTTCTCCGTACACACGGGACAGCTCATCAGGCCTTTGTGCTTGGCAGCGGCATGCGGCGAGCTATCTGGTGTGGGGCTGTGGCGCGGAGGGACCAAGTAGACTCTACGCACTATCCAGTCTTTCACCAAGTAGACGGCATCTCTGTCTTTGAGCCGCTTCATACTACCAGTAAAGACCTGGAGACTGCGACAGCGTGCTTAGACACCCTTAAAAGGCAGCACACTGCGCTACTGCACGCAATAGATTTGGTGCGGAAAATGCAGAGTCAGCAGCATCAGGATGCAGCCGGGGGGCAGGAGGAGGGCTTGGGCTCTGCTGCTGCGGCAGCTGCCGGCTTGTCGGTCCACGCAGTGAGGAATCTCTGCTCCTTCGCTTGTCTGAGCGAAGAAAACCCTTACCGCAGCAATCCAATTGTGCTGCAGCTTCAGGTGACCTTGGAGAAGCTCGTGCGCTTTCTTTGGGCACACAAGCCCCATGCCGCGCCTGGCGCGATGCCGAACAGCACAAATGCAACAACAGACGGCCATGCCAACAGCAACGCACGCAGCACCGAGTTGAAGCTACGTTGGGTGTATGATGCATATTTTCCGTTTACCTCCCCTTCCTTAGAGCTGGAAGTACTACACGAGGGTCGCTGGCTGGAGGTTTTGGGGGCCGGTGAGATAAAGCCGCAGATTATCGCCACTGCATGCAGCCAGCAACACCAACAGCAGAAACAGGGACAGCTGAGGCATGAGCTGCCATTCCATCCAGAGGCTCGGGGTTGGGCATTTGGATTAGGGATTGAAAGGGTGGCAATGGTGCTGTTTTCTGTTGATGATATTCGTATTCTTTGGTCCACAGACCATCGCTTCACGCAACAATTCACCGAAGGACGAGTTAAGACCTTTGTGGCCTTTTCTCACATGCCACCTGTATTCAAGGATATTTCCTTCTGGCTTCCAAAGAAGAAGGCTCCCACGGAGAGTTTTCAGGGTAGCAGCAGCGATTTGGCGGCTACAGTATCCCAAACAGACGGGCCCTCAAGCGGACAGGGGCCGCCTATCTGCCCTGCGTCATTCGACCTGTCACGATTCTATGAGGTTTGCAGGGAGGAGGGGGGTTCACTGATAGAGAGTGTGGCTTTGCAAGATGCTTTCACGCACCCAAAGACGGGGCGACAGAGCCTTTGCTTCCGTATTACTTACAAGGCCTTGGACCGCACCCTCACTCACGCAGAAGTCAACGCACTACAGGAGAAACTCATCACGAAACTGCAGCAAATTTTCGAGATCGAACTCAGATAGCTATAGAGGCATACACTTCAGCGCATTTCTGACCGCGGATGGACAGAGAGCAACCGAGAACGACCCCGAAAACTTGCTTTCCTAGCTTTTCCCCGCCCTGAGCAACTCCGATGCGTGCTGCGCCAATTCTGAGATACACGACAGGCCTAATCTGGCCGCTGTGTGCTGACCCGAGACGGAGAATCGCGAAGTTCCTCAGCCATGGAAAGTTCGTTACACGTGCTCTTAGCAGAAGATGTGGAATAAAACGAAGAGAAAATGGCAGATATACATGCAGCTACGTAGGCCGGGTATTCAGAAAGGGGGGAAACTTTAAAAAGTTTGGTAGAACGTGCTGTTTTTCGAGGCTCTGTGAAGAGAGGTAAGCGTTCCGGTGGCCTCTTGAATGGCCGCTCGTGCAGGCGTCCGATTTTACGCCACTGCGAGCTTTAATTTGCAGACCATGGGCCCCCAGTTCGGTTTATTGGTGTGCTACCGAAGGCCAAACTGTGAAAAAAAAATACATATTGCACATCTGCAGAAAATGCAAGTTCCCAGAAACCTTGAAACTCAAGCAATTTCACGCTATCGAGTAGAAATACATTAAGCAATTTTTAGAAGTAATAGTTGCAATAACTCAAATGCGAGGTTTGTAACCTGATGACCATTGCATTAAAGAATATGGTCCCTTCAAACCCCGTGATTATTTTGTTTAGCTGTACGTCAACAACTTATCAGTAGCAACTTTTTCAGGAGTATTGACCAGTCACATGCAACAAGGAGGCAGAACCCGTGGGACTGCACCAGCTTGAAGGCCTTCTTTCCAACTGTTTGAAGCCTGGATAATTAAAGTTATATGTGGAATACTGTAAGTAGTGGCTCAATATGCTTAAACAGTTGAATCCTGTAGACCTAAATCTTGCGAAAGAAACAGCAAGAGTCATATAGCAATGGAGGACGCTAAATCTTTCTTGGCTTCCTCTGTGCTTTGCGGCACCAGCATGGCAATAAGTGCTGATTTTCATTAGAGCCACAGGAGTTACTGACCTATCGGGCAAGAAGCTTTGTACCCCTGCACAGCATTTCATATGCATAATTAATCAAAGCCACTGCTGTCATTGTAACCCGTCCATTGGGTCACGCCTAATAGTTCGCCTCATTTATGTTTCTTGGTCCCCACAAAGAAGAACCTCTATATAAATCCTTGATTAGTCACTGCACCGAGAGGTTCTGCACTGAACAGTGGAAGCCCAGACGAAGGTTCTAGCGTGTTTTGGGGAACGGGCAGCCTTCCCTGCTAGCCCCTGACCCATGAGAGCCCCAGTACGAGGGGATAATAGAAGAAAGAAGCGTAAGGTGCAGTGCTGCTTGAGTTGAGTGGACAATTGTATATAGCCGCACACAGTAACTTCGCACAGACTCGGCTTACATTGTGGTACTGTGGAGGTGACACACCTCGATGGCTCATTGAATATGCGAATATGCCATTATATAGGTCCGACAGTTGAATGCGTCATAATCATCTTCAAGCTCATATACAATGAACTATTCAAGCATGGCGGACGCAGCCCGCCAATATCCGGGCTCGATAGGTGTGAAAATGGTTTTTGTGGCTGTGAAGCAGAGCCACTGCATCGAAATTGTAATCCTCCCACTTGCCTTAGTCTTAATCAGTTAAACAGTTACAAGCTCTTATTGCACTATTTATATATGAGAATTAATCACTATTTTCCCCTTTTGAAGGCAGCCTATGCGCGGAACCCCAGAGCTCTCCGCTTGAGCCTCGAGACGAGGAAGCCCCGTTGGTGTGCAGTGGCCATGAGTATATATACATATTTCTCTTCCTTTCACCTCTTAGTCCGAATAATTACCACCTCTAACGTCTCCACTAAAGGGCGAATTCGATGGAAATCTGCCCCGGAGGCCATTCTAGCGGGAGCTAGCTGGAGCAGAAATGGCCATCTCCTTGTAATGCACAACCCAGGGTGTTGATTCTACCTTGTTAGCCCATTCCGGTTGCTGAATTACGGTGATTTTACTCTCTTTTCTTCCATGTCCTCCTTCTCAGCTGCCTAGGGGCCCCGTCCGTTCATTTTTGTCATTTTAGCAGCAGAAGGCACGCGTATATCATTGGGGGCTATTGGCAGGAGGCAGCCCTCTACGTGGTTGCAAGGCCCACTGCCGCGAGCATCCCTTGGCACTATCTCATCTCCCCCCCGGGGCTTCGGCTAACGGGACCCTTGGCTCAATGAGGTATGGTGTGACTGGTACTCCCAGGAGGCCTCCCTGGGCCCCTGCATCTACACTTCTATGGGGAATTCTGCAGCTTGTGCTGATCCTCAGCACGAAGGAAACACAGAGTCACCGTCAGTTCCGCAGTAGGAGACTGCTGGGCCGAGTCTCAACCTCTTTGGACTCTCCACTCGCCTTCCCTCATGCAGAAGATCATGGGAGCCTGGATGACTCCGTGGAGGTACCACACCTCTCGAGTTCTGCTGGTTCTCTAAGTGAGCACTCACTTCCTCTGACGAGCAGGCCCACCGGCTTCACAGAAGTCAATGCCAGCCCACAATCGTCTTCATCTACGGACTCTCCCATGAGAAAGCGGCCCCAAGGTACTGGGCGTACCAATAGGCAGCCTTCAGCCAACAGAGATACTGACCGCCCAGTAGAAGAGTCCCAACCTCATGAGGGCGAGCCAGATTCGCCTGAGGTGCATGAATTTTCTCCTTCAGGATCTAAAGGGCCCCTCCAGACAAAAACTCCCGTAGCCGCAGAAGAAGCTCTTGATGTCGAACAGTCAGGTACTGAGCCTGCGGAGCTCTCTGAGAGCTCAAGTCACCAAGGTATACTGGCTGATTCCGATAGTAACACAGAGGGCGCCCAGCAAAACTTGAAGGACTCAAGGGTGTCCACTGTTCCGCCGCCGAGGTCAGATATATCCAGCGGTCAGGAATCAAAATCTGTGGGTAGTGTACCACAAAGCAAGCCAGTTCTTCCCACATATCAAGCTACATCAAATGATGGAGATGAAGACGAAACACAAGAAGACTCTCTTTCAGGGGCCGCACCTGTGGAGCAGCACGAAGCACCAGAAGGCCTCAAGGGTCCTGGGAACGTCTCTACTATGCACGATGAAGTGCCTGAGACGGCACATTCCCCTCCGAAGACACTTCCAAACCACCGCAAACACACCGAACTTCAGCAAGAGAAACCAACAGAAGAATACGACCAGGAAGAAACCGCACAAGTCCGCGAAGAAGAACAAACGAATGCCCAGATACATGACTCCACATTGAACCATGACGACGAGCTGTTGGAAAGCCACGAACAAGAAGGTGCTTACGGAGGCGCAGGAGAGCCTAGCAACGCTCCTGATCTGGGGTCTTCTAATCTCCACCGAAAGGAGTTCTCGCAGAAAGGCTTAAAGGTGGTAGACCCGGATGATGTACCTACTGTGGAGGAGCTGCTCCAGCAGCTATCTCAACCAGTCTCTGCCGCGCATCAAACAATTAAAAAGCCTGATCTAGATAAAGCTGATTACGCTGCCTTTAAGCTGCGAGATCTGGGGCTTTCCGGGCTTGTATCAGTGGACCCAAAACAGGAGACGGGGGCGTTTGCTATTTCCGTCGGCTGCGGATATTTCCATGACCCCCCAGAGCTGCCCGGCCTGGCCCACATGCTGGAGCACATGATATTCTTGGGAAGCGCCTCGCAACCTCAGGCAACTAGCTGGGACGAACTAATCAACTCAAGGAGTGGGGTGCACAATGCACACACGAAACCTGATACCACAACCTTCTACGTGACGGCGCCTACTCAGCACATTCCGGAGCTCTTAGACGTGTTCCTCCAACATCTTCTGACGCCTGCACTGCTCCCAGAGCAGGTTCAGTCGGAGGTGGGCACCTAATCTGCAGGGGCAGTGCGTGTTTTTGTGTCCAGCCCCTCCTATCTCGTCTTGCCGCTTTGGCGGGAAAGATGCAGCTGAAAGATTTCTTTCCGAAAAGGAAAGTAAAGCTTGTCTCACGTGGTGCCTTTTGTGGCCCTTATGCGTTAATTATGCACAGGCTATGGCGCTCCAGTATGAGCACGAGAAGAACACTCCTGACCTAGAGCGCGTGGCACTCCACATTGCGCTGATGCATCTGCCTGATAGCGGCACACCGATAGCCACCTCAGCGGCGAGTAAGCCCCCTGTCTCCGCCAAGTTTGGTACAGGAAGCCTGGATACCCTTTGCAACAAACCTACAGAAAGTGGCATCGACCTTCTACAGTCTCTGCGGCACTTTCATCAGAAGTGCTATGTTCCAAGCAACATGTCAATAGCCATGAGGTACGGTGTAGGTGCTTCGTAAAGGAACTTAAGAGAACACTTTACGTGCCTACTCCTAGCTAGATCTATTTTGCATCTCGAGAAAGCACCCTTATTCAGCTCCAGCCATTAAGCTGCTGCCGTAGTATGCCCTTCTCGTTTGGTCTGCCAGACATTTTGAAACAACACTATCCTGAATTTTAATATGGTGTCCTTTTGTGGATCTGCAGGATGGGCAATCCTCACGCAGACGGAAGTGAACATTCATATCGTTTATTGGACGTTGTGGACATCATCTCTACAAAATTCTCGCAAAACGTCAAGGAAGCATCTAATGAGCCTTCTGGGAAAACAAGGGCAAGCTTTGTGGAGCTTCACAACCCCCTTAGCAGTCCACTCGTCCCAACAAAGATGACTGATGAAGAATCATCCCAGGAAATGGACGTCCCTAATGTTCCCGAAGAAACGAATAGCGACAAGCTGAACGAAGCCCTAACTACGCAGGCGCTGCCTCAAGGTGAGCAAACTTGTGACATCTTCCGTTTCTGGAATGCCTTCACGACCCCGCAGCGGTGTATGTTATCGAAAAACACGCAGCACCCTGGTGATAGTTTGATGTGGTCATGCTACAGGAACCATTATTCGTTTGATGCGTGCCCACGGTTGGAGACGGCGGCTTTTTATCTTCTGGAGTGCCCCTGCTGAATTTACCAACAACCTCTTAGAGTTAGAATGCCAGCCTTCGGCCTTGGTGCAGCATCTGCTCGAACATCCAGTGAAGGGAAGCCTTTTGAGTACCCTCAAGCAAAAAGGTACTCCCTTTTGCCACATGCTGTTCACTGTAGAAAGATTTGTTGTTAAGACCTCACTCTGTAACTCTTCGCGGCGTTATGTGGTTTCTCTAGTGGTCGTCGAAAACCTGATCATTCGGTTGTATATCGCATTGGCCCAATTCGGGTACCCTTCTGATATCGCTCGAGCACCACTGAATTTTGGAAACCCGGTGTATTTGTTCACAGGGTATATTACTAGGGGAGAGGCTTTTAAGCACTGGACCCTCCGAAGTTCCATAACGGGACTAGTTTTGGACACCACAGAAAAGGGGGAAGCAGAACATCACGCGTTGCTGGGCATCGTGCGTCAGTTTACCAGCAAGATGCAGAGCGTTGTGGACAAGCAATTTGTTCGAGACTTTTTCACGAATTATCATGCCCTCAGTCAGCTTCTTTGGAAGTTCCAAGATCCCTTGCCTCCCCTAGAGCAAGTGGTGGCCTCTGCAGAGAATGTGCTGCAGTTCCCAAGTAGACCGGACTTGACGCTGAACACTGGTGTTTGCATCTCACTTCCCTCGGAAGAGGTATTGTTTAAGGAGGTGCGTCGCCTGGTGGAGGCAATGGCCCCGGGAAAGGAAGTTGTTATAATGCTGCAGATGTCTGAGAGCTCCACCCCACAGGAAGCTTATACTGAGGTAGTTGAGTACGGCGTTCGATACTTTGTGGAGCACGGCGATGAGCCTCTTTTGGAAGAAGTTCAGCTAACTTTCCCTCAGCCGCTAGCATGCAAACTACCGGAGGCGCAGGTGCCTCCTCACCCCCCTCCGTCCGTCTGTGTCTTCACTAGTGCGAGAATGCCAACCCTCACCCCGGATAAATCACCCGATTCCAAGGACAAGCACACGCCAGTTAGCCCCCCATGCGCTCTTGTTTCTGACAACGACCTCACCATACTGTGGCACAACGGAGCTCCATTTGATAAATCAATTGTTAGGTCGTTTTATCGGGCTAGGGTTTCGGAGACAGATGCAACTGCCCAAAACGACGCTCTGGGGAAAATATTCTCCCGTATATTTGCCGAATACGCAAAGGTCAAGCTTGCAGCCTATCATGGATGCGGTGTCGACTTAGTTGTCGCGTACACAGGAGGTTCTTTAGTCTTCGAGCTTCAGGTGAGGACAGGCGAGGCTGCTCCCGTATCGTGGGGAGCCCTCCGTTCTGTTTTCGTCAGGGTGCTCTTTGATTCCGCTATGGACTATGCTCGTTTTGCGCACACGTCTATTTCATGTGCTGGTCCAATGCACTGCCATGTTCTTATTCGATCGGACTTTTCCCAGATGGCTATATTCATGTGCATAATTGGTCACGCAGGTGCATCAGAATTTCACAGGTAACTTGTGACAGCCACAGAGAAATTGCGAGTCCATTGTTTGTGTCCTTGGGTTCACTGTGCAGTCGTTTAGCTCGATATTTGAGGAAGTGACGAGAGGTCTGGGAGCAACGTTTCAAGAGACGCTCGCAAATGTGACAGAAGCCGAGTTCAACTTAGTGGTTGCAAGTGTAAGCTTTAAAATCTCCGTAATCGACCTAGCTCGACCCAGTACCTTTATGAGGCTGCTTTAATAATTCCGCGCCTTCATGCTTCTAATACTAGAACATTCCTCGCATGCATCACTCAAAGCGTGTCAGTGAAACAGTAGTAGGGTGGGTAGCACGTTCTGGACAAACAGCTGCTTCACTCTATGGTACGACGGATTGATGCTGGTTTTTGTGTATTGCAGCTGAAGGAAGAAACCAGTGACTTTTCTGCTTTGACGTCGTATGAGTTGGCAATGGACGTTGCCTTAAGCATGGTTCGACAGAGTCGGTATTCACAGTTTGACTTGAAGGAACAACTGCAATCCCCAGAGCTGACATATGAGAACTTCACTACATTCATTAGAGGAAGCTTGGGGAATACTGCCGTGGACTGCTTTGTTATGGGCGACATCGACGCGTCGGATGCTAAGGCCCTTGCGCTTGAGTTCGTGGGCTTGATTCGTTCGAAGTCTATTACTTTTGACGAGGCTTCAGGCAGTGAGGTATGGCAAGCATCCTCGAGTGCTAGTGTCCCCATATACTCCTATGCTTAATTCTATTCCATGCTATAGTACCTCCGAAATGGGTGTAGTACACAATGTGGGGGAGACACCAAGTTTGTTTGTGCTACATTCAAAATCTTCATGTCTTCTTTACAGATTTTGAATCTTACGGCGGACGTGGAAGTGGTCCTGAAGAACCCCATTGTTGGGGATGTCAATCATGCTTATGTCTCTCTTTACGTGTCGGAGCCTCCGGATATACTCGAGTCCGTGCTTTACAGCACCATAGGAGATCTGCTTAGGGCTCCCTTCTTCGACACACTTCGCACCATCAACATGGACGGATACGTTGCTTTTGCTTCTGTCACTGAATTGCCACCAGTGGCAGCGCTAGGCACCATAGTGCAAGTGGGTCTTTTCCCGTACACACACATGCAGCAATTACAGTGTAGAAGTAGAGTCTACTACGTGTAGAGCCATTCCCTGAGGACAGAGTACTTAATTCAGCTCTAACTGAAGTACAATGCTGCACTCTATACAAACTGCCGTGTGCGGGCTCTTGTCCGTCCAATAGTACGTCACAATAGCCCAGAGTGCCTGGATAAAGCCTCTATGGATATAAGGACTCCAGAGTGTGCCGTCTGGTTCTGTCACCCCTTTAGAGTTCCCTTCGCAAGCCCGACGAACTGGAGGAACACGTCTGCACTTTCCTCTACGAAATGGCAAAGATTATTGGCTCCAACCTTAGCACGTCAGATTTTGAACAGCGCCTGCAGTGGATTGGTCGAAGCAGATTTGCCCGAGAGCAGTCCAATTTCGCTGACTTCTTTTCGGGGTGAGCAAACTACTCTTAGCACTACCTTTATTAGAAGGAAAGGAATTCAGTAGGGTGTCCATGGAAAATAGCCTTTGTGGGAATGATTGGATTTGAAGAGGAGCTCACGTGTCTTCTACAGGTGAGTATGGAATGTATGAATTGGACACAGTATCGCTGCTTTCGCCAAATTTTGCGAATGCTACAGAGCTGTTTCTCAAGTTTCCGCACGAAGCTTCTGCTTCATTCGGTCTGAGGTAAGCCATTTCTTCCCAATTCTTTTGGGGCGACTCACCGACTTCTTTGCAATTAGCGGCTTATTAGTGGGCTGGATGAGCCGAATTGAGGCCACCGCACAGGCAGTGCTGTGACACCTCAGCCTGCGTTGCCTTTGCTATCAAGCACTCAATTTCGTACATTGGGGTGATGACGTGCCGTTGTTTATGGGCACAAGTGCAATGTCCTTTGTGCAGCTCTATGCCTTTACCTTCATGTCGATGGGTTGCTCCTCGTTTAGAACTATGAATGTTGACGTATCGCATATTTGGGTAGTCGTTTTGTCTGTGTCTTTGTAGTTTGCGGCGGTTGCCTCCGAGAACTTTGCGCACTGTCCTGTTTCCCTTCACGAGTACTTGCAAAAGCTGGTCATGGGACCTTCAAGGCGTCGTATTACTGTAAAGGTCAGCCAGGAAGAGCCTGTGTGTTGCGTAGTTGACAGAGAGCAGACCTCACAGAATGCTATTGCATGTCCGCTTATCAGTGTTCTGAGGTAAACTGAGACCTGCTTCTTACGTAGGTTCGTAGGCCGACCTTGCCATATTTAGATCTGTTGCTTCCTTTTCCGAATGTCATTGGACATTTCCCTGCATGCAATTCCTTTTCATGCAGCTGGAGGCAGACGCTCCGGAAAGAAGCAGCTCTGACCAGACTAGTCAGGCGCAGTGTAACCTTCCTGGCCAGCCTCCTCTAGAAACTCCTGCAGAGGCCCCCATTGGCACTAAGCGCACGCAGCCACTTTCAGATGGAACTAGTCTGGAGGGGGGAGGAGGTAAACAAAGGAAGGGACTGGTTGAGCAAAGGTCTACAGACGGGCAGCAAGTACACGAGATTGGCCAGGAAATGCAGAACGGCCCAGAGCAGATGAATACTAATACAACACCGCTGGAGGTAGACAATGATTCTACGGCGGAGCCACTGACGCTCTATGCAACGAGTGAAACAGCAATAGCGCCTGTGGGCGGCTCTACGGAACTCACCTTTGGGCCTGTTACTACAACGTTTGGGGCATCGGGCAGCGCGGCATTATCAGAACGTGCTATGGCTAGTGCTAAGGAAGAAGACGCTGAAGCTCTTCAATTCTGTGCGAACGAAAAGTCCAACTCGTGAGCTGCTCTCACGTACTCCGATGTCATTAAGTCAGCTCACTAGCTTTGCAGTGCAGGGGTCGCGCACCATCAGTCATTACATTTTGTAGGTAATCCATATGAGTGGCCCTGCGATGTAAATGCTTTCTCGTTGCCCCAATTTCTAAATATAGCTTCTCATTGTCACATTGGTACATACCTTTCAACTTATTCTCGTTCATTTTTACCATGTGGGTGGTACTTTGTTTTATGTTGGCGTGTACATGAGCGACCTTGGGTTGATTCCTGCATTGAAGGGGGGGTGTTGAGCCCTATTCGGTTTTCCTGTACATCCATAACATTCAGGGAAATACTGTCATCTTGCTGTATGCAGGCCCCGCAAGGTCGTGAAGCTCACCGAGTTCGCCGAAAAGCCGCAGGTGGAGCGGGAACGCCTCTTGGCGTATCTCAGAGAGCAGCTCAGCAGTGTGGAGAACGACGACCATAATGCGTTGTGGACGGGTTTCGAGACTGATCGGTACTGCACTGTCCGCGAAGCGACAGTGCGGAGAACTGCTACCTGTAACGACTCAAATGCTCACTCCACATCCAAAATTATTCAGGAGGACGATACCTGGTCGCAGCTTGCCAGCACCACCGCAGGCACGAAAACGCACCCTGAGGCTGAAACCGCGCAAGAGGCGTCCGATGCAGCGCAAGAGCAGAGCCATATAGCAGCTTCCTTACAACTGGAAACGCAGGTACTTGAGCAACAGAATCAGCAAATTAAGCTACTGCAGCATCTTCAGCAAGCGCTGCTCAATGCACAGCAACAGAGCACGGCTACAGCAATAGCCGCCATGTCGTCCTCAGGAGCCTTCTTGCCCCCGCAAGCCTCGACGATGAATTTGCCTGAAGCAGGCGTCCAACTGCCCTTACAACAGCAACAGCCAACCCTGTCTCCGGATGCCAGGCAGCTTGGTAATGCTGCGTGGGTACAGCAGCAGCAGCAGAAGCTGATACAACCACGAGTTGCCGAGTTGCGCAGATTCGGATCGGTGCCATCATTTGTGTTCGGAGGTTCTGCGGGTAATGCACTGAGCTCGCGCAGTCAGCCTCTTACAGAGGGAGCTTCTTTAAACTTGGTGGAAGGACTGCAGGCAGCGCGGCAGCTTCAAGCTAGGGCACGACAACTACAAATGCTTCAGTCGCGAAAAGAAGCCATCCAGCAGGAGATCAACTTTATTGAAAATCGCTTGCTGATGAATAGAGCTGCACCTACGACGACGGCTCCCAGAAGTAATGAGTTATAACAAGCTTTCTCTCTTCACCGTAGGCCCAACAATTTTTTTCCTTCGCACCGTTACATTGGCCGGATCGAGCGCCAACCAGAAGCTGCAACAGGAGTGGCTAGCGTGACACTGGCGTTGATGGCATAAGGTGTGGTCTTGGTCGGCTATATATCTCGTCTGCTCCAGTAGCAGGCCCAGCTGACTCATCTGAAATGCTTAGGGCGTTTCGTGTGGTGTGTTTGAGGGTCTGCTATTTCTTCCTACCAACTGACTTTAGAGCTATTGTGGGGACTGGCATTTCCCAGGCATATGCATGAAGACGAATAAGTTGTGATATCTTTGCGCATATCTTCAATGTATATGACGGCGCTGCAGTGCCCCTGATATACGTTGTGCACTTTCGTGACGTGATGTCGTAGGGCAGAGTCGGCTTTGTAAAGAACTCTTTTTATTAGAGAGTTCATCGGGAAGTATAGCACCTATGGTGCTAGTTGCTCTCCTGGCTACCTGGTGCGTTCAGCGCCAGACGGTTCTCGTACAAGATGTCAATGTTATTCTGCGTATGTGAGGGATCTATCCGTCCTCACGTGTTTTCAGTGCCTAAGTGCGACTTTGTTCGTGCACATTTACTGTGAACGTCTCTCCACCATTCCTGAATCAATACTTCCTTTTGCGGCTACTTTATCCAAAGACACATTCATAGTCCTCTAAGCACATTTTCCTCTCCACTTTGTTTGGAGCAGCTGTACTGCTTATGTGCTTTTCGAAGGTACCCGAGTTTAGATCTAAGAGGCCTATAGAGACCGGTGACTACATTGTGGCAGGTGGAGTTATACAGACCGTACCCGTGCCAAGAGAAGCAAGATTAGATTTTCTACTGCTCTGCCATATGAACCTGATGTATGTGGGTTTAGCTACCGTTTTGGTGCAGATGCCCCAACGCCAGTTGTCCAGGCCTTTTTAGTTTGTCGACCAATGGTTTAGCCACTAGTGCCATAGAGATATTCGCTATTCGCGGCGTGCAGAAGAACGTCCTGCTTTGTTCAATGATAGCAAAACTGGCGTAATGAAAATTCTGCCAGGACATGAGCTAGAGTATCTTCAGAAGCCAATCCTTGGAGCCTTCCACAACGCGCTCGCGCGCAATGCTCGTTTCTAGCCCCTGTCTCCTGTACATTCCTGCCTGAGCCAGGCTGCTTGAGAACCTTCAACAGCAGTACCAGCAGTCAAGCAAGCACTACAAAGTGTAACAATGCGCGTCAGGATCAGGTGAATTTGAGGGAGTCTGTTTCAATGTTTTGCGTACGCCTTCTATTCGTTGAGGGGAGTATTAGTACAGCCCTTCTGAAGTTGCAGCAATTGCGTGGGCTCTCCGTGTAAAAGCTCTGTCATGTACAAAAGGAAAGACTTAGTTGCCATTCTAAAGCTTCGTGTCCGCTCACTTAGAACTCAGGCCATGTGCCGGCAGGCAAAGCTTCTCTGGCTGCTCGGCACCGTAGACCTGGCTTGACCGCCTGTAGAATACAGAGGCGTACAAAGGGCCCGAGGTTGTCATGTGAATTGGGATGATGTCCAAATCTTCTTCCTGTGCAGCCGATGCTTTGGAGTGTTTGCGCCGCTCTTCGTTTCGATGCATCGGCAGAGTAGTGTTCTCTATGGGTGGAGTGGGGCGCTTTTTGTTTGCGAGCTCCATCTACTAAGCGGGTAAATGCGTATGGAGCCATCCGATTAGGAATAAGACCCAGCAGTATCCAACTATTGCAGTTAAGAAGAGTATACAAGACACAGGAAAAAATGACAGTACTCTGTAGAGTTCTTGTGATGTCGTCAAGAGTAAGCGACACCACTTAGACCCCCGTCTATAGCTTTAAAGTACTAAAGCTGTGTGTGTATCATTAGAAGGGACGAAGTGAGGAAAACTGAGGAAAAATATTCCGTGCCCGGTTGGATGGCAATAGCCAAAGGTCACTTCAGCCCCATGGCCCTAAATTTCAATTATAAGGACACAAGGCTGCAAACAAGGAACTATTATGAAAATGCATTTTACTTTCAAATGTGGCGTACGGGTTGATGTCACATGCAGCTAAAAGACGAGGGCCATTGCCTGAGCCCTCACACGAAAAGGGAGCAGAAACCGCTTCGAGTATTATTCGCACTACTGAGCTTTACGTGACCTATTCAGACAAAAAATCCACTTTGCTTTTTTCAGTGCATTTAAATTTTCTTGGGTTATGGACTCAATGAGACAATCCAAAGTTCAGACTTTCGAGAATCGCCGTTCTTGGGACATTTATTTACTGTGCTTACACAAGCAGCTTTGCCCCTTGACAAAGCACAATGTCGTAGCAAATTTTGTGAAAGTACTCTCGTTTTGTATCTAACAAGTATTTTAGAAGAATGAGAACTGGTCTGCAAGCGGAGAAAGCCTCATTGCCTGACCCTCATTACACTTCGATAGAGCAGCAGCATATTTTTCAGCCTATGCAGTGGGGTGTTATACCTGTGAAGAATTGCGCGATGATAGGAAGACAAATGCTCCTGCTTACAATTTCGCGCTTCCTCTGGTTTTCGAAAGCAGACTCATAGGTGAAAACGCACCACCATGACCTAACAGGAAGGTACCAAGCAGCCCATTAAAATAAATTTTCGCTCTTCTTCCTTTCGCTTGACAAGGCTCCAACTTAAGGGAAAATAGGAAAGCTTCCGTGCACAGTGGTGCGCAAGTTGGCAGCGGAAGCATACCCACCCAATTGCATATAGTTACTTGGCTCGTGCAAACAAAAAGCAGGGCGCTCGGAGGATACACACTCCACTGCGCGGCAGCTGTTCTGAGATGAAACGGAAGGAGATACCTTCTTCCGTAATATGGGAGCAGATTGAGCTTATGGCGGCTAGCCACATTGATCCATTGCCAAAAAAATATTCCCCTAAGACATAAATACACTGAAGTGTTCTCCTGGATATACTGACTCACGAGGTTATATTGAGGGACCAGCTGCACCTAAAGCATTTCTACTACACTACTTATACTTACTGATGTGTAGTAAACAGATAACTAAGGGGTTTGTTCGCTCGTATAAACTAGTTACTGCTGGCTACTGTTTGATCGACATAAATAGACTCAGGGCTGTGTGCCTGTGCGCTAACTTCTATGGGCAACTAGCTGTGAATGCTCGGAGGCTCAGCGGGAGCAGTCGCATGGACACTAGCTGCCCTCTGCTTTGCTGCCGGGGACTCTAAAGGAAGCGGGTAGAAGGAGGCTTAACATCTTTTGAAAAATGCTCACTGACTGTCCAGTAAATTTGAACTGTGTGCGCTACTGAGACCTTAAATGGAGCGGCCCACTTTTTCTGCATTCACACCGGAAGCTCTAAGGGGCGCTGACAGAGGACGCCGGAATTTCCTGAGGATAATACTAAATAACCTTTTATTTTGAAGCGAGTTTGGAGCTAAGTGCTACCCTACGGAGGCCGCTGATGGATACATCCGTTTGCCAGCTTCAGAGTGTTTCACTCATTAAGGCAATACAGACTACGGTGAGACCCAAATTGCCACACCTGAACCGGCATTAGCAGCATCCGCCTCTTATTCATTTTGAATCTGGTTCTCTAAAGGTGTTTCCTTTAAAGTTAATCCCTGACAGAATTTCGTGCAGAATCGAAGCGCTGTCCCTTCCTTGTTGGCAATGCTTTTGTGTCTACAGGAGACACCGCGCTTACATTACTTTAGAGTAGCTCTCAGCTCTGAAAATCTCAAATAATCTCTACGCTTGCTTCCCAATTAATGGGCGGCCCTGGTAGCTTCCATCAGTGACCCTTCACGGGTGTACGGCACATTTTCGTTGTGGCTGTCTTGCTCCATAATGGCTGTCAAAGGGGGCGAAAATACTCTGATGCTTGAACGTGCTGCAAATTAAGTGGCTCATAAACTGGATGATTAAGGCAGCTAAATGCCGCAGTGCTCCGGCATCAGAAGCAGCTGAAAAGGCAACGACAGCCCCAGCAAAGTGCATGCAACGCACCTTGAGCACTTCTTCTTCAAGACCTATAATGAAGCTGTCGCTGCCTGTACACGCTAAGGTGTCGAGAAAATATCACTGCAAGGCGGTAGCCATTCTAGACGCAAGCCTCCTGGTTATCCGATTGCAGGTGTTACACTGGCCTTCCTACCAACTCCCAAGGGCAGCCTGCACCATGAGCCATATCTTCACATGGCAACAGAGGCGACACCCGACAGCGTCTGTCTGCTGCTTCTGCCCTGCCGGAGGAGACGCAGAGCTTCAACAAGTAGCGACAGCACCCACTCTAGCAGCAGAGCCCTCGCTGTGTCCAGCAGCTGTCTGCATGGATAAATAACGGCGCAGGGGTATTAGACCAGCATAACCGAAAGAGCAGAAGGAAGACGTAACGAGTAAAAGGGCAGCAAGTATAATCGTGCCATAATCGCGAAGAAGGAGGGATTCACAAAACCACGTTCTGAGGATGTTGCCGGCCTTTCAGTCAGGGTATATATCGATCCTTTACAGCGTGGGGTACGTCAGGATAACAGCGTTCCACTTGATGCTGGCCGTTATCCCACCCAGCACCTATGCTCTCGCTTCGGGTGCACGTGCCGTGCTTTAATTCTGTATCTGTTGCCCTTGCAGACTTGTACTCTGCCCCATTGTTCTCCTCTTGAGGATGCTCCGAGGACCTCCTTGTCATTGCTGTTGTGCAGATCACACCCTCTGCAGCTTTGGGCGCGAAGGGAAGGTGGGGGTTCCTCCATTACCAAAAAACGTGACGACGCATTGGGAACCACAGCCATTGAACTGAGGGGCCCTGTTCCCGCCTGCCACATTTGCTGCCCCCCAGACCCTGAGAAGGCCTTGGGAGTCACTTTGCCCGTAATAGTCCTCCTCGTTAAAAACGTGAGATGATGCCGCTTGGTGCAGCAATGGAATAGTGGGACGTAGCGTCGCGTCCATTGAGCCCCAAGAACCAATTGGAACCAGACAAACCCTTTGAAATTCTTCTCTACAGGAGGACCCTACGGAAGGGCCGACACCCGGAAGTGCAGACTACACTGGCTGAGGCATCTCACTTTCACTTGTTTGATTGCCTACGCTTGGAGCATAGTGGTGTGCCGTTCCATGTGTGTCAAACATGCATTGTGCAGTGAAACACCAGTTAGTGATTTTGTGAGACCGCTTGTGGGTGTTGCGCCTCCGCAGCTAAACAAACTCTTTTCGTTTGAAGTGCAGACCGTTGACAGCAAGGGTGTCAAGCGGAGATTCAGAGCGTCCAACTTCCAGGTAATTACTCTATCAGCGTTTTCCTCACACATGCCTGACGCCATCCTGATTACAGTGAACCTACGGACCTGCTTTGCATGCCGTCCATGTCTGATCCAGCCCTCTCTCTGCTTCCTTCGGCCTCTCATGTGGTCTCTTCCACTGCTTCTCACCATCAGGTTAAATCCTTACCGTGGAATGATATTAGGCCTCATAGAAGCCGTCTCTTAGATAGTGCTTGGCCTCAACGTCCACGCCTTCATTGCAATGTGCTTTGCCACAGAAGACGGCCCGAATTAAGCCGTACCTCTGCACGATGCCTCTGCGGATGGACTGCGGTTGGGTCTACGTACACCTCAATTTGGCCGACTTAACACGGAAGGCATTCGGCACCAACTATGTCCAAACCAGTCGAGTTCAAGTGCATGCAAACTGCAGACTAAAGAGAATATTCTTCGCAGAGTACCCCTTTAGAGAGGACCAGCTTCCTGAGGAGCTCAGACTGCCTATAGAGGACATTACGTCGTGACTCCTCATGCTTCAGAACTTGGACCTGTTCTGGAGGTGTACCAGCGGGTTTATTGATTTGAGGGTCTTTTGCAGATCCAAGGATGTAGGCTCCTCTTTGACCGTGTGTCCATGTTACTTTTGTCTCTCTCATTCTCTTTGTGCAGCTGCAACGTCATGGGCCTTTTCTGCAGCAGTACGCGCAGTGTGTCTAAAGGCCTTCAAGAGCCTTCCGCTTGGCTTCCTGCCTTTTTGTTTGGATGGAAGCTGGTCTGTGCCTCCGTGTTGCCCTGTATCCCCTCTTTGCTGATAGCAGTTTGGCGATGTAGTCGTTATCAAACACCCATGCTCTTCAGGGGTATTAAGGCTTCGTTTTTCTGTACAACAATACGGATACTTTCAATGTTGTCCGAGTAAGCACCTTTCCCAAGGAGGCTTTCTATATGTATGAGGCCAAATATACACGGCGGCACTTGGGTTTGGCCAACGGCAATAGTGTGCTCTCCAAACATCCCATAGACGGCAACAAGTTAGCCGTTTCGCCCTCGGGTTTTTGCAGTCATAGCTTAAGCAGCTGACATCCAGGGTACTCAAATGCCATTGCCCCAAAGGCGTAATTGAGCATGATCCACCCCACGCAGCCCAAAACTGTTACTGTGACGCACTGCGCGCCAAGGTAAGTGCCTCGATTACAGCTTTTATTGGGCCCGTAGAGCCTTGAGAATTTGCATTCTTCAAACTCCCTCCCCCGAGGCAATTTGAGGCTTTCAAAAACTCCTTGAGAACGGGCGCCGTGGCAACCGCAGACAGGAATCACACTTTTAGGTAAATGCCCCATGGAACTCACGTTGGTTGCTTCGAATCCCCCTCACAAACCTAAGCAGCTCGCATTCTGCGTTATTCCTTCAGAGGTCGGTGTGAAGGATGCGGCCGTTTAGACACTTTTAGCAAACTCTCGATGCAGAACCTTGCTTACAAACAAGGCATGAATTGGGTGGCCCCACGGAACACAGAAAGGGGTTGCTTCTTTGCAGTGATAAGGTGTATGTAGCAGTGATGCCCCAGCTTTCATGAAACGGGTGGGGGACAAACAGACACAGAATTGGTCTAGTATCAGGATGATAGTTTAGGAAAGTCACATCTCCCTGTGCACAAAAAGTCTCACTTATTATGTCACTTACTTGGTCACTCTAAGTGCACCTTGCGCAGTGATCGTGAAGTAAAACACGTGCAAGGGGTCCAACCTTCGAGGCAACAAAAGGAGGAGCTGCGGTAGGTGCGCGAAGAAAGCTGCTAGTTGACCATGGCAAATAATGCTAAAATGCATTGAATATACAGGAAAGCGGCGCGCTTGAGGACGGACAGAGTGGCCATGACTGAGGCCTGGGGGGCCCCACAACGAGGGGGCCCCTTCTTTGCCTTTTGCACTCTAGGGCCCCCGCCCCCCTTGAAAATGGCATACCCTTTCTATGTGTTCGCATTGAGCTTGTAAAAAATGCATATTGGCGATTATCTCCCTAGCTCGTTCTTCCTGTTGCTTGTAGGTGTCGATCTCTTCTGTCGTTACCATACCTCAGTTCAATGGCAACACACGCTGTATGTGCTCATGCTGCTCAGCGAGGAGCGTACCAAGCCTTAGGCAGGTGTCCTGTGTAGGTCTCAAGGTTCCTCAGCAACTGGATGGGGGTCTACCTGCCCGCACATCTTCTTGTACTTTTTGCGTTGCTGCTGCTACCGCAGTTGCTGCTGATCCAGCGGCAGCACCTCCTGGTGCTTTCTGTTCAGGCAGAGTTCCGCCTTTCCCACATGCCCAGAGCAGCGTCCTTTTATTCAGGGCTAGTCTCATGCCCTCCTCGCTTCCCAGCTCCGCGGTGCGCGCATCCCCCAGCATACTGTGGCTCTGCAGAACTACCAACTCACCAAACCACCTGCACTCGAAGGTGGTTGCCACAAGGGATATATCAGAACATTTGCAAACCCCTCAGTGTGTTCTCCTCAAGGCAAAGTGCTACAAGTGTGGGGGCTCTACAAGGCCCTTCAACCTTCGAAGGAAGCAGCGCTGTGCTGCTCCGTAGCAACGGCAGCCCTCCTGCCAGCCTCGTAAGTCAGTATTTGCCGTACAGCGGCGTCTCCAGTACCAGCTTCAGGCGTTGGATACTAGACCCTGCGCGCTGGATCGGAACGAGATCAGCAGGCTGTCCTGTTGCTGCTGCTTCCGGGGGTCCTGCCGACTCGGAACGGGAGCGTCCGTACAACGCTAGCAGCAGCGCCCACGCGAGCAAGATTGTGCTACTTCTTCCGAGTGAGAGGCTCAAGGAGATACAAGCCAGCAGTGTGTCACAAGTCCGCAACTTCAGCATCATTGCCCATGTCGACCACGGGAAGAGCTCTGTGTCGGATGCGATCCTCCGGCGACTGGGATCTATCGATCCCCGTACAAAGGCACAGTTCCTTGACTCTCTAGGCAAGGCAGCACACACAAACAAACGGATGTGAAACTGCAGCAATAGCAGGAGCAGACCTGCACAGGGGGCCGTTAAAGGTTTCACCGATAAATCGTCTCTGTGCAGGAACACACGGGGTCGGCAGCAAATTATATGGGGTGTCTCCGTGTATCGCTCCTTCTAGAGCTCTATAAAATCGTGCATTTTGGGGCCTTTGGGTACTACACTGAATGCCCACCAGAATAGTGATTTCGGGGGAAGGGACATCTCCGCTATGCACGATCTGGAGGCTTTGCGCCTCAAGGCCCTATTGCCTGCATGTTTTGCATACCGTGGAAGTGTACAGCTGCCATTATGACGTAGGCAACGAGACCTGCAAAAATTAGCGAGGCTCAGGTACAAGCAAAGGTACCTTGGCCGCTCAGGCAACTCAAAGCGTTTGCACTAGGCGATGGGATGCACGGTGTTGCCGGATGTATATTTGAGCTGTGTTGGACGGTTGCAGAGGTAGAGAGCACCCGCGGAATCACCATAAGGGCGCGCACGTGCAGTTTATTGTTTCGACGGGGCTCTGGAGATTCCCATGTTCTGAATCTGATCGATACGCCGGGTGAGCGGAATATGCGCTTCTCTAAAGGTCCAGGCCTCCTAAGAGCACTCTGTCTTCCCACTCACGCGCTGCGTGTTTCGCCCTTCGCTCCATGCACATACACGTCGTTTCCACCTTCGCATAGGCCTCCCCGCCTGACGGTGCCCCCCCCTTTCCCCTTCGCTCCCCCCGTCAACACACAAATATAGCCTGGCAGGCACAGTCTGTTACCTGCTCGCGCCACTTGTGCATGCCTTCTTGGCCATATGCAGGACTCCCGCCGTGTTTGTGTGTGTGTGTGTGTGTGCTGCTTCCTCCTGTCTGGCTAGGGCACGCTGATTTCTCCTTTGAGGTCAAGAGGAGCCTGTGCGCCAGCGACGGCTGCGTTCTCCTCGTCGATGCATCTCAGGGACCACAGGCGCAGACGTTTTCGCATCTCCAGAAAGCACGTGATAGAGGCCTTCCAATCATACCGGTTCTAAATAAGGCGAGTCATCGCAGGCCTTGTTTGTGGATGCTTGTGCATTTTGCATTACAATCACATGAGTCCCGTCTAATGGTGGAGAACGAAACTTGGTCTGTTTGTGATGGGGGCCTTGGCGTGCATGCTGATGTATGTATGCATATATATGTATGCATATATATGTACGTGTGCATGTATAGATGCATGCATATATACATATATGTGTCGGTGCCTTTACTTCAGGTCGACCTCATAGAATCCTCCGAACAACTCAAGGAGCTCAAGAAAACGGTGGGCGACCTTGTGGGAGCCTCTCCAGAGGCTGTGTTGGAAGTCTCTGCAAAAACTGGACAAGGTACAATAATCAGGGCACTATCTTCAAGGTGCATTGGCGATACCGTTTGGAAGCACACAAACGCACGTACCTTTCAAATGCAGCATCCCAGAGAGGGGTTGGAGCGAGAGCTTTAACGTTTAGGGCTTATGGTCGTGCATTCAGGCATTGACGAGCTACTGGATACGATCGTTAGGGAGCTTCCACCGCCTTCAGCATGCTTGGAGGCGTCGAAGGATGGTCCCCTGAAGGCCCTTGTGTTCGACAGTTTCTACGACCCATCCAAGGGTGTAGTGTTGGTGGCAGTCGTCCGCGTGAGCACTGCGAGTTTTGCTGAGGCCTGGAGCCTCTGATATTACCCCTGCGCATTTCAAGCCTTTTGGTGGCCGTGCCGGGACTGCTTGTGTAGCGGTTAGTGGAGGCTCTGACAGAGCCGAGGGGTTGGAGTTTGGCAACCCCTTGAAATACACGGCCGTGCACACCCTTGTGTTGCTATGCTTCTTCGCTCTTCAGGATGGAATGATAAAGGCTGGAGACGCTGTAACGGCCATCAGGTCTCAGTTTCAGATGCAAATACGAGAAGTCGGGCTTATGCTTCCCGAAAGACACAAGACGGATCGGCTTGTGGCAGGCCAGGTAAGGGCGCCACGGGGGTTGTCCTATGTAATAGGCAAGACACGACAACCAGGATACGAACTAGCGAGCTCACTGCTACTGGCCTTGGGCGTATTTCTGCAGGTTGGGTATATCTGCAGCAACCTCAAAAAGGCTGCAGATATCCACGTGGGAGACACCCTATGCCTCTCTCAGGCCCGCACTGAGCCTCTGCCGGGGTTTGAACCCCCGAAGCGTCTCGTGTATGCGGGTATGCGCCTTCGAGCTACTGCTTCAGATGTTTGCTGCTCTGTTTCACGGCGTCAGTGCTGCGTGCATAGCTTTCGGCGAGAGTGTGGCATGCATGACAGCCTCTCTCCGCTGCCCCTGTTTGCTCGCGGCTCCCAACACGCACCCTTGAGTAGGCTTGTCTATGCCTTTGCCAAAGTGGCTTGAGAGTAAGGAAATTGGCTGCATGTGCTCAGGCGTCTATCCAGAAGACCCCAGCGGATACGAAAAACTGAAGGTGGCACTGCAGAGGCTCGTGTTGACTGACGCGGCAGTGGAGATGAAGCCATCAATTTCTCAGGCTCTTGGTCATGGATTCCGCTGTGGCTTCTTAGGAGCCCTGCACATGGAGGTTGTCCACCAGCGGTGAGCCATAGACATCCTTGAGGACCATACTAACGAGGACGTTTTGCGGGGTGGGGGCAAGGGTGGGGAGGTGTTGGCCAACGTGCAACGCAGATCGGGCAGCGGAAATGCTCATAAGAACCATCATCATTAGAGTGTGCTTTTTGAGCCTCTGGGTCTTGAATTTGCATGCGCGTGGGGTATTACAGACTTGAAGCAGAATTCGGGCAACGGACGGTCCTTGCCTCTCCCAGTGTCACTTTCTTGCTGGAGTCTCCTGACGGGAGTCGCTTGCCCATTGAGAATCCATCTCAGCTGCCGAAGGGGCGGCATGACGTCCTTGAGCCCTTGGTGTGTTATCGAAGGGAGTGATCTCCTCGTCAGATCCTGTTTGAAGCCGCTTCTATCCCTTTCAGCTTGCTGCTTGCTCTGTGCTGGCCATACCCATTCATCTCATTTGCTTCACGAGGCCTCCAAAATGCCTCCCTCCCTCGGATACCACCGTCGTCCTTAAGCCTACGTCTGTATTGCTTGGCGAATAACGCTTCGATACGTAGTGTCCTCTCTGTGCCTTGATATGTCTCACTCAATAACGGACGGAGCACCGCCTTAATCCCGAAAGCATATCGTCAGGCTGCTCGTCTCAACAGCTGTAGGAACTTGGCTTGGGGCTCTTCTGTGTCTGGCCGTCCACGGAAAGCTGGCTGCCCATATGTACATATATATATAGGCCTGTGCACTTATTTCCTCGGGTTAAGTATGCGTTGTTTGGGTTCCCCAGGCGCGTGTGACGGTAGTGACGCCGATGGTGTCAATGGCAGCTGTTGATCGGCTAGTGTTCGCTCGCCGTGGCGAACGGCTCGAGTATCACGTCCAACAGCAACCCAAAGGACAGCAGGACACGAGATCTGCCACCATCCGTTTAGTTTACAGAGTACCCCTCGCCGAAATTCTCGTCGACTTTTCAGACAAACTTCAGAGTGCCACCAGCGGGACGGGTACCTATGATGTGGAGGACGCAGGCAAGCACCTTCAAAGCCCTGCTCTCTTGCTGTTGCTTCAGCAGAGGTATTGTTCGCTAGGAAATGCATATCGCTGGCCACATAACAACGGATACTGCACGGCACGGGAGTGTATTTGGGGTGAATGTATAGCCACCAGCATCTCTGCGCTTTGCATCCTTGTGCGTGGATAATTTCTTGGCGGTATTGGATTTACGGCATGCATTGGTGTGGCTTTTGAGATTCTGCGCACTGAAAGTGTGCAAGCACTCAACTGAGAGGGACCTCACAAGCGCTGCTTGTCAAGAGCTTGAATGGTTGCGCAGGCTACGAACCGGCGCGCGTTTCGGTTGTTTCTTTCCTCGTGAATGGACAGCCTGTTGATGCGTTGGGACTAATCGCTCACCAATCTCAAGCCAGAACACTGGTGCGCCTCCCCCACTTTATCCTTTGGCCCTAAGCATCAAACACAAAGGGGGCTCTCGTGAGCTACGCTTCGAGGAGAGGGATATCTGTTACATGGCCAAGAAGTAGGGGAAGCAAATCCGCTTATAGGCTTTTTAACTCGCCGAGACGCATGTACAGACAGCAGTCTCCTCCAGATTGGCAACACGTTGGCTTTTTCGCTCGAGCAGCCCGGACTGCGCAAGCGCAGGCACCTGCAGCTGCACGCGGGCCACAGAGCTGTGTTTGTTGCAGTGGGTACAGATATTCGAGCGCATGGGCATTGAATGTGTGCGTTCAGGCCACCCGTTTTACAGAACGCCTCGCAGACTTGATTCCGCCTCAGCAGTTCGAAATAGCAGTGCAAGGGGCAGTGGATGGCCGAGTGGTGGCAAAGTCGCGCATTCGAGCCCTAAGAAAAGATGTGACGGCTAAGTGCTACGGGGGAGACGTCACACGCAAGCTGAAGCTGCTTAACAAGCAAAAGGAGGGGAAGAAAAGAATGAAGGCCATCGGAAATGTGCAGATCCCCTCCTCAGCATTTTTGGGGCTCCTTAAGCTCAGAGACTAATTTAAACGCACGTCCACACGCACGGCGCCGTAGGCGTGGCGACTGTCCTCATCACTTGTTTCCACACCGTAGCACGGAGGGAAAGCGTGCAGCCTATTGAGAGAGTGAGAAAGCAAGGATGCCGTTTCGACTTTCTCGCCAGAAGCAGAGGAAGAGAGGATTCCATTACTGTCTCCTAGAGCTGCCCCAACGATGAAAAACCTAACTCGGCTGATGCTATATGTAGTACATACGCTAATACTCACTCCGCAGTCCACCTACGGGTGCACCCGAATTGCAGCTCTTGCAGAAACACCATCTATGAGAGTATAGAGCCTTAAAATAACCAGTGTCTAGTTGTGTGTACACTCTAGTAATTCTCCTCGTTACGAGCATTTGTTAGACACTCTATACATGTCCGTTCGTCTGCAAAATATAACAAACGGACAATGCGTTGGCAGAGTGCAAATTTCATGGACGCCGAGAGATATAGCCGCATATTCTACACTGAACTTCCATCAAGGGCTGCAGCTCACTGTGGCGCTGGCGACCTTGATGCTGCTGTTGCTGTGAGACTTTTTCCGCCGGTACGCGACGCCGCCCACTGCGTCTTTGCTTCCGGCGTTTTGGCCTTTGAATGCAATTACGGCAACTAGCGACGTTGCAGGAGCGCGGTGACAAATCACTACCACAGGCATCGCCTTTCTCACTGCTGCATACACCGCTCTCGCAATGCTTGCGGCTACTGCAATGTGTGCTCGGGTCTGCCGCATCGAACGTCGAGCCCTCTGGAGACTGTCTCTTTGCAGCCCTTACTTCGTATTTTTGTATGTTCTCTGCGTTAGTGCATCCCTTAGAGCCGCAGCAATTGTTGTCGTCGCTGGCTTTCGAATTTCCGCTCGTAGTATCGCCGCTGTTGCTGGCATCACCGGCAGTGATGCGGCTCCCCTCTCTGTAGCCGCGACCCCGAAGACACTCTCTGACGCTGGCATTCTGCGGTAGCAGCAGTGAGAAGCAGCTGTTGCAACAGCTGTGCTTGACAGATGCATGCAGCCGCAGCACGTGCCGCCGTGATACTTCCCAAAGCTGCTGCTGGAGAACGCGCGAAAGCGAAGGACACTTTGTAGTGAGATGTACAGACGCCTGCAATAAAAAGTTGAGCCGTCTTTGTGCTGGGGAAGCTCCAGCTGGAACTGCTTCTCCTTTCCCTAGTGCGGCAGGGGCTGATGTTGCAGCAGGTACTTCTGAACCTGAATTGGCAGCGGCTCCACGTGCCTTTTCTGCCACTGTGTGGAATCCCAAAGAAGTGGCATCCGTGGTACCTGCTGCTGCCGATACCGTTGTGGAGGGTTTCCCTGATGGGGAACAATCGTTGAGCGCAAGGCCACCCGGCGGGATCAGCAACGCGTACATTCCCTGAGTAACGATGCAAGATCATATATTACACTTTAGGCTAATTCTAAGAAATAGTACCATCCCGGTTGTCAATAGACAACACCTGGTAATGGGCCTCTCTGAAACCCTAGCATGGGGGGCCCTAGGAGCTCGACGTTGGTCCCCACGAGCACCCCATGGGGCTGCCTTCTACGGCAATAGTTTTGAAGCTGAGAACCCAATATATTGTTGCTCAACACCTGAAATACGTGTTTCCTTTGTTTCTTTTGGTAGGACGTGAGGGCAACGGCAGGATCAAGTGTCAACAAGGAGAGGACCAGGTCCTCCGGCTTCGCCTGTTGCAGCAGCACCAGGAACAGCCACTAGTGAAATGTATTAGTTGAGTGGAGCCTCAGATGCTACAGCTGACGCAAGCTTAGCAGTACACGCAGCAAGTTCATCTAGAATGGGACTGGCAGCACCAGCGGCACTGGTGGCTTCGATGAAAACAGCAGAGGCATAGTGGGTTTTTCTTAGGAATGTTGTGAAAAGATCTGATTTGGGGATTAGCTTTTGGCAAAGAAGACCATCTTCATTTCATAGCGATGGAGCTGCCTACTGCTGAGGAGGCTTTAGCGCCCCATTCCACCATTGCAGCAGCTGCAGGAAGAGCCAATGTATGCGACCGGTCAGACAAGCCGCCTTTGAGTTGCTCACTGCCCCGGATAACAGGGAGCCTCTCGACAGTGTACCTGCTGCTTCACGTCCACCTGTTGCCTCAACAGCATCCGCCGCAGAAGCAGCAGCAAGGGCAGCAGCACCAGAAGCGGGAGGAAGGGCAACACCAGCACACAACATTACAACTGGATGCAGCAGCAGTAACTTGCAGTCTCACCGCTGCTTTGCTGCAGCACGCAGGGCTAGTGGGTGCTGCTTTGTTGCCTTTTAGAGTCCTCGGTTACGACGCGCGACTCTCACTTGCCACACTGAAAACAGACGCCGCGTCTGCACCTACTCTCATCCTTGCTGCCGCTAATGTCTGCGAAATTCACGTTCCTAATGCAGGCGGTAGCAACAAGCATAGTAGATCGCCCTGTTTTCTTACGCTTGTCAGGGCATCGTCTTCGCTGCACGCACTGCTATGCCCCAGAAGGCCCAATGCCAGCCTGCTGAATTGACACTTCGCAGCAGGACTCTGTGCAGCAACAGTAACAGCAGCATTTGCGACAACAAGGCTGCTTTCCTAGAGGGGCGGGGAAGAAACGCATGCATTTATCTCTGCGCCTTAGTTACAAGGGCGGTTGGTATATACTTGCGTGTCGTCTTTCAAACAGCCTCAGGCAGCGCGCAATCCAGCGTCTCAACCCCACCGCGCGAGGCCTGTTTTTTTGTAGAATGTCTTTCAGTGGAAGCCCTGTGAAAGGCGGACGAGCGTCGCTCTGGTTGGCTGCAGCCGCATGAGGCTTTTGAGATTATTAAAGACTGCACTACCCTCGAATAGGTAGTGGTACTGCTGAGGCGTTGTATTCAGAGTGACCAAGTCCATGTAAATAAGCTCCCCAAGAGTAAAAGCCCGCAGGCTCCAAACAGCTCAATTATTTATAAGGGAAGGTGCGCCTTTGCGCGCCGTTCTTGGTGCTCATTGGGAGCGACCCTAGAGGGGCACGGACCTTTCGCAAAGCGCTTCAGTTTCAAGCCTTGCATGTGCGTCCTTAGGTGTCTGCTTGCGGTGGCGAGTCTGTTCCAACAAAGGAAGCCAATTGCAAGGCGCACTTGAAAGCAGCTACCAAGTTCTAAATTATGGGCGTAGTAAAGCACAGTAAGGGCGCGGCAGGGGCCTCATAATATACTGCCAAACAACGGAACTGAAGGGACATGAGACAGGGTTTTGATCGTGTGATCTCGCATTAGGTCGAGAGGCGCTCATGGGGTTTCTAGTATTCTGTAGGAGACCTAGAATGCTCCGAGCCTATTTGATGATCAGGATACTAGTCGTGCGTGTACCAGTGAGGGTGGCGGTGGAGCACATGGACCCTCAGGCACAAACACCCTTCCCTTACATGCAACGATGCGACGTCCCTGCCAGGCGACAGGCGTTTGCTTCAGACAAGATGCAAAGACGCAGTCATGTACGTTTGAATACGGTCAAGCTCATTGTGCCTGGGTTAAACGCACACCTGAGCTACCGCACGCGAATGTCGAACTTATGCTCTTGGTCTGCGCCTATGTAGCTGTCGCACATCAGGAACAGGACGAGCTGATGTTTCCCTGGTGTCTCAGGCGCATCAAATGAGAGCTTTACTGTAGTGTTTTGTTTCGTAATAGAGACCCTCTTGATGGCATTCAGTCCATTTGGGGCCGACTGCCCGATCACCAGCCACCACTGCTCCTCCTTTTCCTTGGGGAACAAGGGCGCGTATACAGGACCGACAACATCACCATCCTGCAAGAAAGAGGTCATAGACATATATATATGTACATAGACGTCGTATGATGCTTGAACGGGAATATATACTGATAAGCGCACTTTTAAAGCGGTGTGACCCCAACTGCCGGCCATCACACACGAGGTCGTTCTGCGCGAAGTTGTTTCATGGAGAGGGTTCCAGCAACGAAAGGATAGACAAATGTAGTAGCGCGTTGCATGAAAGTGCTCAAAAAGGCTGCTAGGAAGCACCTCGAAAACCAGAGGGCAACTGCACAATACATAGGCATCCATGGCCTAAGGGCTGTGCGGGCATAACAAGGCGGCGGTGTGCGAATCCGGCGTTCCCTAAATGAGGCTCGGATGTCTCACCGCTAAGTCTCGTTCCAACTGCACTGTGCACTGGACACCTTCTCCTGGATTAAGATTTTCCGTCTTGGATAGCGAAAACTCGAGGGAAACCACGGGGTACCTGTTGCTGGCCTTGGCGACTTCCTGAGGAGAGGATATCACACAGAAACACTTTCACTTACATGCGGGGAGGCGCATGCACCCAAGTACCGATAAAAAGTAAGGCACGAGTTTGTCCCTATTGCAAGCACGTGCTTTGCATGTTGAATCATTCGGGTAACGCACGCGAAGTTGGGCTTGGGTTAGAGGCGCAAGGAGTTTTTCTCGCTGTGCGTCTTCCATGTTCATGAAGTCGAACACGTCCTTTACATCCATTGCTGCGCCAGAAGCACCAAGACAGCTATTCACCTTGCTTCAATTTTTGTGCAAATCGGCGTTACCTCTCACTGTGTGCAAAGTGCCAGCCCACGCAACAATCCCGCAGGTGTGGGCGCTTAGTGAGGTATGCTGCTGCTCTACCCCCCCCTCCCTTCGGGGTGTACTGACCGTTCGCAGCCTTCACGAGGTCTGCAGAGAAGTGAGGCAGCTGTCTCAGCGGCGACGCCAACAGTTTGTTCTGCTCTCCTGATCCAGCATGCGGAACGGCCTGGATGATGGCTTGCGATACCTCCATCGCGGCTAGGGCTGGTATAAGCCATCCGTTGCTCGCAATGACATCTACTAAAGCGTGCAGCAGTCGCACGCAAGGCTCTAGCACCTGCTTCTGGTCTGCCACCAGGTCGCTTGGCAGGGTTGCCCGCTGACAGTGCGCCTGCAAGACACACAAACGCCTTGTTCCGCGCAAAAGCAACGTGCAGCTCCCTTCCGTCCTCCTTCCGTTAGAGGTCCTGGACTGCTTTGAAGAGGGCAAGGAACTTTCCAGCCCGCAGCAGCAGCACACACAGTCGCCAGCAGCACATACATACACACACATGCAGTCATGCGCATTCGGAGCACTCACATGGATCAGCACCAGAGCCTTTGTGCTGGCTTTGGCGAAGTCCGTGCTGGCGGGGAGCTTCAAACCTATGCGCTGGGCTATGCCTTTAAGGACCGTCTCTTCCCCAGGACGCAGAGGCAGCGATCCAAATTCTGCTGCTGCCGAGAGTATCTCTAGAAGGGCGCGACGCTTGGAGGTGGGAGCAAGAGAACGATTAAAGAGTTCTGAGCAAAACACCGGTGGGACGCTTGACCATAGTCCAGATGATGCGCGGCAGAGTGCGTTTTGAGAGGGGCACAGAACTAAGTGGAAACTCTTTTAGGCCGACGCCATTCTGCACTCCCTGTGCCCTAGCTGTGTTACGATATGCTGGATCTCAACAAAAAACGAAATGGCAAGCGCCAACACGACTCCACGCGCGGGCAGACACACACACATGTATACATATATATAGCCTCACCGATAGTGGCAACCTTCACACAGTAGAAGGCTGAGATAAGCCCCAAATTCAGAGGCTCGAGGTCCACTTCGTTCTTCTCCGCGACGCACTGCGCCTGCTCAAGGGTGTGGACTGTAGACTCAACTAACTCGGAGAGATAGTCGCTAAGATGCTGGTGAGACGTCCCTTGCAGGCCATAGTAATTGGGGTTCTGCAGGCATTCACCACCCAAGAGAGCAGTTCTCAACTCGCTGGTGCCTTAGGCCTCCACTGTGGGGAGAAAGGGGCACAAAGAATTCCAAGTTGTTAATGACGAAGCAAGCACACGACATCACACAACTCGAAATGCCCGAAAAGACAGCTGACGCGCTGAGGCAGACAGCTCCCTCTATACCCGTCCTTCTCCATGCAGATGCATATAGTGTGGAACCCTCGCCGCTTCTACGCGAGACAATGCCGAGACTGCAGAGGACCGTCCACGGCAAAACGCTGACACCTCTTGTCACGAGCATTCCATATGCATATGCTGGTGCAGAGGGGGCCGAAGAAGCAACTCCCACGGCCAGGAATTTAGGTCTAGCTACCATGCATACCATTGAAAAGTGCATACCCCACCAATATTATAGACCCTTATCTCAGTTCAAACTCCATATATGGTATTGCCACGATAACGAAGCAGAAAGGCAGAGAGCGCCTACTAGATCTGAAAGGGTGGCTGTTTTCTCACGCAAGTCAACAACAACCACCACGCCTCTACATGACCCTGCAGAACGATGCCGAAGCAATTGTGCATGCAAGTATGCTGCAGCGTTCTCGCGCTGAAAATGCATGGATTGCACACGACAAAAGCTTGCCTTAGAAAGTCTCCTGTAGAGGAACGACCATGTCAACCAATCGACCGCGTCTTGTTTACTCTCGATAGTCTTGAGGACAACTTCCGCGTTCACATGGTCCTGGAGGTGCTGCTCGAGTTGCGACTCGATGGGAAGAGGCTCGAAAATAAACTTTTTGTAAAATTCCCTCTTGCTGGAGGGACACAGCAGCACCACGTAGCCGTGCTTGTCAATGCCGGGTCGTGTAGCGCGGCCGAGCATCTGCAAGACATCGGCTATGGGATAATCCTCGTAACTGAGAGGGGAAGCACACACAAATCCACATACATAAGCCCATACAAATACACACGAACATGCACTCTCTACATACACAAGTGCACAAGCCCACATGTATACACATATACATAAATGTATAGAGTGAGACAACAGAATATCATGAATGGCCAGGTCTTCTTAGAGCCTGCAGGCGCTTTCCGCTGTGCTCAATTCAAGAAACGCGAAGCAGCGTGGATGCTGTGAATTCGCCATCAAAACTCATACGATGCCACGCTTCGAGGCGCCCTTAACAAAACAAGCTCGTGAGTTGCTTGACGCCACCATCGCCATACAGCAGCCAGCAATGAGGCATGCCTCCCCCCTCCCTATAAGGCTATTTCAGCGGGAAGAAATGCATATACATATATAGGTATGTATAGTAGATGTATATAAATATGTATGCATATGTATATATATATATGAGCTGCATGTACACGTGTCCTTTTAAGCACCCGTTTTCAGTAAAGCGCTTCGTATCGACGACTACGACCAAATGGGCACTCATTTGCAGCCCCCATGCAGCTTCTTCGGCCGCGACAACCACTTGAATAGCGCCACTGGAGTGCAGCTGCTGCACCAGAAGCCGCTCTGCTGCAGAAAGTCCGGAGTGATAGAGGCCAACACCGTATGAGAGGGTTTCCAGAAGCATCTTGTCGCGCACAATCGAGGTGTACTGCTTTATTGTATCGTCTGCAGCACGTCCGCAAATTCGGAGAGGTGGCAAGGGATTGTGCGCGTCAGGCCATCGCTTAGGGCCATAACAAGAAAACACCCAAGTTATACAAAAACCACCTTCCCCACAGCAGGAGAAAGCTTCACGAGCTGGTTTCTCCTGCTTCCTGCGTGCGACTTGAGGAGGCACACCTAGGCGAGAGCTGCTTGCGAGAGAGAGAGCTAGAGCCTGTGGCGGAGAGGTGCCTCTAAAATAAAAGGAAACAATCAAAAGAAAAATGCTTGAAGGGGCTTGCCTGAAACATGAAGATACTTCTTTGGTTGGTCGTCAGCTGCCGTTTGGAGGAGCAGGTCGATGGCAGTGAGCCTGCATTGCTTCCTGTCTGAGCAGAACACTAAGACGTTCTTCAGCTTGCGGCTGCTGCGACTCCTGCTGTCATCCGCGGAGGGGGCCGTGTAGAGCTTGATGGCCTGGTGGACGGCTCGTGACATGGCCAGCAGACGCGCCTCTCTGTTGTACACATCAAAGCCGTGGAGAGAAATCTCCAGAGGCACGGTCCGCACGCTTGGGTGGAAGTTGAACAGCCCTGAATCACAGGCAGCCAGGAAGGCCCTCAAGAGCGTGGGCGGTGGTGTGCAAAAACATAAAAAACATGAAAAAAGAAACACGTGTCTCGACAGACACCCCATCACAGGACCAGAAAGGATACCCCCTTTAGGAACTCTGGCGGACACCCCGCCCCGAGGAAGCGTCTACGGCTGCACTCACCGCTAGCCGAGACGCCGAGCCAGTCTGCCACGTCCTTTGCGTTCGAAAGAGAATTCGCGCAAGCAACGATGCGGACGGGCTGCGGCAGCTGAGCGGATATGTACCGCATGCGAGAGAGACAGACTTCGAGAGTCGAGCCAACCGGGGAGTTCAAGAGATGCAGGTCGTCGACAACCAGCAATCGAATGGACTGCAACACCTTGCGCGTCTTCCACCGCCGTGACAGAAAGTCCCACTTGTCTGGAGTCGACAAGACAATGTGCGACTGCTCGAGCAGCTGTACAGACACCCACACGGCAGGCCCCACAACCTCTGCGCATGTGCGGCCTCGGTGCATACCCGCCAGGCAGGAGCGGCCCGCGTAAGAGATCTTCACCCCCAAACAAGCCGCGCAGAGGTTTTTTCTCAAGCGTGAAAGCACAACTGCTCTGCGCTAGCTACTGTTTGGCAGCAAGAGGTGGCGTCCACAGTATCACTCGCCGCCCCTCCGCTTGCACGAGCCCATGCGCATGCAAGAGGTAGGCTGCTGTTGCTTGCTGCACCGCTTTCTTACGCACACAGCGTAGCGTGCACACAGTCGAAGACCGACCGTACCTTCAGATCCGCATGCAAATCGCCTGTCAACTCTGTCACTCTAAGGCCGAGGCCTCCACCCAACTTGGAGCTCCACTGGCGCAAAGTCTCCTGTACGACAGACTCATAAGGGGCGAGGTACACGGCCTTCCACGCGCTAGCCGGCTCCGTCTTTAGCATCCTGAGGATTGCAAATTCGATGCAAATCTCCTTGCCACTCGTCGGCGGCAGGCAGAGGAGGACAGGCTCGCTTGTCGAATACAAAGTCGAGAACACCTGAAGGAGGCAGAAGTAAGACAAAGACGCAATCAGCACAGGGATGCTCAAACTACGGTCAACGCAATACGTCCAAGAGGTACCTAGGCAGGCCGCGATGAGCCCTCGCACAACCTTCTCCCCCTACCCCCGTCCGCCCTTAGCGTGCTCGCATGCGTGAATACTGAGTTGGAGACATTCAGCAACACGCCATCGGGACCCCGTAGACGAAGATTGATGGGGACGCCTGACGCCTTTCTTGCAGCGCGCAAAGAAAGCGCTTACCTGTGTTTGAATGGGGTTGAACGCCTTGATGCCATCGTTCTTATAAAGTTCCTCGGCCTTCTTATCGTGCAGCGACGACACTGGCAGCGGCTGCAGATCCAGAAGCTCTGCATGAGGCATAGGCTTCTCTGGAAGAATGAGATTCTTAAACGATATAGGGAGAGAGGCAGAGGAGTGAAGCCAACGATCTGAAATAGCGCGAATGCAGTAACTTGGTGGGATCGGGTCCGTCACTGGCAACGTGAACGTGAGAGTGTGCTCGACCTCTCCCTGGAAAGCAGGGAGAATAAACATCTGCAGAGAAAGAACACACAATCATATACAAACACTCACATACAGATACACACACACACACACACACACACACACACACACACACACACACACAAAACACATACAAAAAGGCACGCATACACAAATACAAGGACACCCATGCACAAATACATACTTAGCCATGGACGTAGGTACACACATATACATATAGATACATGTATATACATGTGACTACACGCCAGAAGTCCTCTTTCCCCTTCACACAAAGCTTCCAGATCCTCCCCAGCACAACACAGGAACCAAGTGGGTTTTTCGGAGAGCCGGCAAATAGGGTGCTAAAAACGCAATTCTGCACGTTGGACTAGAGGCATTCGACTTAGTACGCTTGTTTTACCTCGTGATGCAGGATTTGCTCGCAGTCAACATCGTGGACGATGATCCAGAAGACTTCTCCGTTTCCATGTATCTTGGGGTCCCACTGGAAATCGGGTGTGATGGTCAGCTCGACGACAAGACAAGACCGACTTAAAGGCTGCACGAAGGCTGCAAGCTCCAGCTTTGGGAAGGAGTGAATAAGGCGGTGCAGCAGCTTCCCCATCTTGGGCACGCGCACTAGTTCCCCGATTTCGGTCGATGTCAAATCGTAATACCGATCGAAGGGCAGGTCCTTCTTCTCGATCTTGCGCAGCAACTCCTCAGGCAGCACCTGCAGTAGAGGGAGACGTGCCACAGGACTGCGACAACAAAAGTTCGCGGGACGTTCTTTGCAGTCGGCTATAGAGAGCCCTCGTACATACAGGCAAGGAGGGTTTATGCCCTCAACGGAAAAGATGAACAAGAAGCGGCACTCGAAGCGGCCTGAAAAGAGGCGTCTTTGAGCACCTATTTAGGCACAGGACTAGACTCTCTGCTTGCTTGCGCAACATGAAAAAACACGTGCAATGATGGAAAACATTTCATGAAACGAAGGCAGAAGCAGTTGCAAAGGCTGTGCAGACGGCGGCACCGACAGAGGGGGAGGGGAGGCAACAACAGAATGCCGCGTGGCCTGCCTAGTGTGTGTGTAAAAATGTGTTGATGTGTGTGAATGTGTTTATGTGTGTGAATGTATGTGAATGTGGTTATGTGTGTGAATGTGTTTATGTGTGTGAATGTATGTGAATGTGTTCATGTGTGGGAATGTATGTGAATGTGTTTATGTGTGAATGATGTATGTGTGTCCTTTGAGGAAGGGAGGTATTTTTGAGCGAAAATGAGCGAGTGGAGACGGACTGCTCGGGTTAAGGCTCCCCCCAATTCTACCTAGCAGATATTTTTGAGACTTACCTTGAATTGCCTCAGTGGTGTCATCGTACTCCACATGCGGCCCTGAATTTCGTTGCAAAACTGGAGGGCTCGCATGGCTAGCTGAGCCCATCCTCTCCTCAGGCATATATCGAAAATGGCCCGCATGATCCGGTTGGCACTCTGCTGGATATACACCATATCCGCCATCATGGCGAACCCCTCAAGCTTGAGCTTGCTGATGTACGCTTGCAGCAAGACGTTGACCTTGGATGACGACTCGTCGGGAGAGCCCTTCACGGGAATGGGGACTCTCTCCATGAGCCGCTGCAATTCCAGCTTCTCCTCCTCTCTAACAGGCATGTACTTGAACTCCGAAGACAGGGAGAACAAGCGCAGCAGCTCGATGTCGGAGAGCGTTGGCTTGAGGTGCTCATTGTACACCGCAATTGTCGAGTGCTTAATGTAGTAGTGACTCGCCACCCTCCCCATCGCCGTCACGTGGATCGTGCCCGTCCGCTTGTCATACTTTATGAGGAAGTGGCGGTCCAAGATTTTCAAGGCAGAGTCTGCTAGATTAATACAATACTGCTCAAGCAGCTTGTCTTCTTTTAGCACGGCAGGCGAGATGCCGTACAAGGCGGGTGCCTTCAGCATGCGCACGTAGAGGTATGTGTATCCCAGCCAGTGAACGGCGTCTTCTCTGCTTCTAATAGACCCTAAACGAGACAACGCACGCAAACGCATATGCGAACCGCAGGTAGATCAACAAGAGCAGTAAGCATGCAGTGGATGACCAGCAAGCCACGACTCACCCTCAGATACCGCACATTCCTCCTCAACTGCGCTCCAGCCTCCCCTTTTAACCCCTAGGCACCCTTCCCACTGATTCCGCCTGGCTAGAATCTCCCCTTTAGTTGCGAAGAGCAATCAATGCGCATCACTAAAAGACGCAGAGTTGCACACGCACGAAACGATGTACAAACCAGCACTCCAAGGGCTCACCTAAGACGATCTCGGCGTTCAACATATCGGGGAGGCAGCCGATCATCTGAGACTCGATTGGTAGTTGCTGGTTGTTGAGCGACAGGTAGAACTGCAGCTCGCTGTGCTGCGTGATAAGGATGGCATGGCCGCTAGTGTCGTACTGAGGGCGCCCCGCACGTCCCATCATCTGTAGAATATCCATTGGCGAAAGTTCGGACCAGGCACCCTTCTCGGGCAGGTAGACTTGAGTACCTGTTGCAGCCGATGCGCAGACAACACAATTGGAAAGTGTCAGTCCATGGAGGCTCTCACGGCAGCCCGCAGGAAGTAGCGAATTCTACGAAGAATTTCACGCACGAGCTCCCCCCCTGCTTCCCTCCCATATGAAGATGCAGATAGATACACTTGTGAATAGAGAGTCTGTACTCGCGAAACGAAATACTCTGCGCTCCCAGATGCAGCCACCAAGTTCGCTACCAGATGTGTGCATCGCTGTATCACGCTGTGCATGCAACCGTCCCCCAAGCGTGCCCGTCACAGAAAAATTCCGTTTGCGTCTTACGCCCACGTTATCCCTGTTTGCTTACCCTTGATGATGACCGTATGCGCTGGCAGATTGACACCCCACGCCAGCGTAGCTGTGGAGACGAGCACTTGAATATGCCTGTCTGCGAACAAATCCTCCACGAGCTTTCTGTCAGTTCTAGGCAAGCCTGCGTGATGGACCGCAAAGCCGTAAGGCAACAAGTCCTTTAGGTCCTGCGTCTTCACCGCTTCCGCCTCAGCCTGAAGAATCTCCCGGCTCGCCGAGAAAGTCTGAAGAAAGCGAGGCAGCGTGTCCTTCTGCATGGCTGCGTCGCAGATAAACTTGGCTGTCTTCACGGTCTCCTTTCTGCTATGCACGAAAATCAGCACTTGGTTCTTTCCGGCGCATTCTAGCACCTGAGGACGTCCGCAGCAACGGCACACAGCAACTCATATACAGCGTAAGCAACGCATGAGCAATTTCCAAACTGGATGCGAATCTGAAAAATAGCACGGCAGACGGGAGCCCGCCATGAAGCCATCCACCAAGCCGCAGATCCGAGTGAGCAGATATGTGCCGGGAGGAGGTGCTCGTCAGCAGCAAACACCATGAGGCATCGGCAGAGAAACGCCTCGCCTGAGCAGCCCCTAACTGTTTGTATGTGTGTATTATGTGTGTATTTGCATGTATGTGTATATGTGTATGTGTGTGTGTGTGTGTGTGTGTGTTGCATCGCAGGTGCAGAAGGTGTAGTGCTGCCCTTACCTTTTCGTATGTAACATCGTTCATGGTGTTATAGCGTCTGATAGCTTTTTTGTCCTTAATGCCGATATAGGTTTGCTTGAGAGGCACGGGGCGGTAATGATTTCCAAAGACAAAGAGCCCCCTCTCTGGTTTGACTCTCAAGAAAACTGCGACATCTTCGTAGTTGGGCAGCGTTGCGGACAACCCCACCAGTCTGATGTGTTCCTGCGACATTTCAATCTGGCGAATGGTGCGAGCTACGATCGCCTCCAGAACCGGGCCCCTAGTATCATGCAGAAGGTGGATTTCGTCGATGATCACCAGCCGCACAAGCTGGGTGTAGGCGCGTTCTCCAGCCTTTCTTGTAATAATATCCCACTTCTCGGGGGTCGTGACAATCACTTGCGTTTCCTCAATCTTTTCGCGCGTCAGATTCGCATCTCCTGTGAGCTCCCGAACCGAGATACCGTACGGCTGGAGCCTCTGCGAGAAGGCCTGCACCTGCTCCGCTACAAGCGCCTTCATGGGGGAGACGTAAATAATCTTGAACCCCTTCAGGTCGATGTTGCCTGTTGCCGCGTTTCTGTACTGCCCAATAACGTTCAGCATCGCGAGCATGGCAACGTTCGTTTTACCAGCACCCGTGGGGGCGCAGAGCAGCAAATTCTCCTCGTACGTATTAAACGCGATGTCGAAAACTTTGGACTGCAGCGCGTTCAGTCGCTCGATGCCGACTCCAGTAAACGCAGGCTGAGCCCAATCCGGGAGTGTCGAGATTGCCCGAAGGCCCTCGCCCTTCTCGACTGGCCGCTTCAGAGCAGGAACAACAACCTCATCGTAGCTCTGAACAAGGCGCACACGCACGCATGCACGCACCCCCACAGACTCTCAGCCTCCTGTATGCCCCTGCGCCAACAACCCCACACAACGACCTCTCCCCAAGCCCCAAACGCCTCCTGTGCGTCCCTTGTCGCAAAGGCCCGACGGCACAGGAGCCCCAGCGAGGCAGCATGCGCCTCACACAGTACGCTACATGGCATTCCCAGACTGCGAGTACAAATACACCCCTCAACGAACGCTCGCTCGCGAAATAGCGGCATAAAAAGTGGCCACACGCCACATCATATCGAGAGTGCGCATACACACACACACACAGAGCTCGACACGAACCTTTGTTTCGATCCTTTGAGCCCCATCTGGAAGCTTAACCTTTGCATTGGCCATGAGATGACTACCCTGATGGAAGGTGACGCCCTGCAAGTCGACAGAACCCGTTGGCTTCCTCTGAGCACCCTGAGTTGAGAGAGCCCCCGGTGCACCGTGGGCCCCTGGGGCCCCCCCGCCCAACGCAGAGGCGTCGTCTTCCGCTTCCGCAGCACGCAGAGAGGCGTCTCGAGCCTGCGAGAAAAAAGACGAACCGTCTCAAGAGTCTTGTTTGCTGAATCGCACGCTCGTGCAGAAAGGCATAAGAACTAGGGCCGCCTCGGCCACGGAAGGATCTCGTGGCGTTCGTTCGCACGGATTGTGGAGGTGTGTGCAGTGCGAAAGAGGGCACTTTTCGACTGCAGTGAGAAAGACACTCTATTGAGCAGCAGCAGCAGCACATCCTGACAAAACGCTGCAGGCACACGCTACAAGCTACAGTCCGTGTATGCACTAAAGGCTTTTCGGTTAACTCCACTGTTTGCGCATAAATGCTACCGTGCTCGAATACCTGGGCCTTGGCGGCGAGTGTCGCTGCCTCCTTGCGGACGTTCAGGGTGACTTCTTTTTCCTTGTTCCTACGGGAGGTTAGGGCATCGAGGAGCTCTAGAACCTCTTGCCCTTCTTGGGTGTGTTTCATCTCCTCACGAATACCTTCCTTCTCCTCCGTCGTCTGCGCCTGGCCTAGCCGGATGCAGTAAAAGAGCTTCCAGCGGTTCTTTAGGATCTTCTTCGCGAGCTCAAAGTTCTCGTACTTAAGGATTAGCACCAACTTGTTCTCACACTCTTGAATGTCCGGAATCGGCAGGCTGGACAAGATTTCCTTCTCCGTAGCGACCGCCTGATTTGGATCCGAGAAAACAGCGTTAAGTTCCCTTTGCAGCCAGTGCGGGTCGATCTTTGATACGTCCACAGAGTACGCAGACTCCGCGCTGTCTACCTCTTCGTCGTCCAGATTCTTGGCTGCGAGATATGTCTTTTCCTTTTCCTCTTGTTCTTCTGTCTCTTCGTCATCTTCCTCGTCTCCCTCCGCCTCGACGTCCGAATACCCGTAATCGTCTTCGCCCTCGTCCTCTTCGTCAAAGACCACCGCAACACCAGCGGTCGTGTCTGGCTCGCCTGTTGCGCATCGCATGCCAAGCGCAAGCATCCTACCGTTCGTTAGATAAGATCGGCTGCTAGAAGTACATACAATGAGGACGCATGGGGGACGGACAACGCGCACGAGAAGGAACAAAAGCCTGTATGCAGCAAGCCCTAGGCTCTTGAAGGAGCACTAGCGCAAGTAAAACCCACCGCACGAACATGGGCATGCATTTGCACTGGACGCAGCAATCTTAGAGGCACCAGAAGGACATGTACGAAAAATCTACGGGCTGGCACACAGGAGACGCCTTAAACTCAAGCGGGGGGAAGAAGCTGCCAACACAGCGTGTACACAGTCTGAAGCACTATTCCACACAACTCAGCACTCTAAGGACTCTACGGATACCAAGATAAGCTGCAAGTACAGGGCTTTTAGGGTGTTGGGGTGACAAAAGCAGGCATGCCAGAAAACTAGGTGCAAAACCCCGCAATTCCTTGGTCACACGCATGATCTAACTATTTTCCCCCGTCTTTTCGCTGTGCGTACCGGCATCGTATCTGTCTTGATCGGCCCCCAGAAAGTCTGTAATATTCTTGGATAGCTGAAACAGCTTCGTAAACCTGTCCTGGGTAATGGGTCCCAGCACTCCCTCTATGCTCCTCTTCCTGTCTCCCTCTCTGATACCGTCCTCTTTCAGTACTTGCAGCACCTCGTCAGCAGCCCCCCGGAGAACCTCGTCTGGTTGATCCCCTAGCTGTTGCTGAAGCACCACGAGCAGCTGTTCGTACACTTGGTTGGTGGCACGGGTCGTCGGGCGGTAGAAGAAGTTCTCCGTCACATCAGCGTCGAGCACAGTGGCGCCCTTTTTAACGTCCTGCGAGACATGGAAAGCGACACATAGGAGCCCATGCTTCTGCTACTGTCATTTGTTGCAGTAACCATCGACCCTCCATCCCAACACCCCAGGCCGCTGGCGAAGCTTTGAAAAGAAATCGCACCCTCACTCATCTCACCAGCGTGCGACCCGCAAGAACAAGCAAAACTGCATGCCCCTAGCACAGGTTACCCCCAGAAAAAGGTCTTGCATAGGCACATTTTTCAAACAGGTACAGAGGGGCCTGCAACTCGAGCTGGCGCCGCATCCTGGATGTACACTTCGGAACGTCAAAAAACGCAGTGAGCTTTACGATTTGAACCTTACAAGTTTGCTCCTTTTGGCAAGTCCTCCTTCTGCTTGCTTTGCCCTCCGCTTTCCGATCTTCTCCTTTTCCTCCTTCTTCAAGCCTCTCTCTGCCTTGTCGCCCATTGGGTACAGTTTGCGACCAGCCAGGGTTTCAGGCTCTCCCGTTGGTTCCCCCTGATGAGCACCCCCTGGGGCCCCGGTAAGGTAAGGGTCGCGTTGCAAGACCAGGTTGCTGTTTTGTCTGTATTCGAAGCGCTTGAAGCGCTCAAATGCTTCCGCCATTTTCGCGCGCCTTCACTTGAGGTACTTGGGGTAAGGGGTGTGATATCGGCGAACCTCTCGCCGCAGAGGCGGAGGAAAAAGGCTAGGGCTTCCGAGGTTTTACGGAATAAAGCACAGAGGGGCCGTAAGAGAGGAAAACCCTACAAAGAGGTAGTCACGAGCAGCCCCCAATATCGCGCATGTGCTCTCGGCACATCTTGGGTTCCGCTTGACGGTTTATGCCATCTCACCTGCACAAGAAACAGGAGAGAGAAACTCACTTAAACAACACTATCGCTGCACCGGCTTCCCAAGGGGAGTCTACTGCTGCCGCATGCAGCAGTTGCATATGATCCAGCCCCGACAGGGCGCCAACTGCTGAAAGTGCCGCGTCGTGAAGGGGGTTTACAGAGATTCTTACTCAGGGGCCTAAGTAACACTTATTTAGACAAAAATAATGCGGCGTGTCGTGCGGGAATCATATATTCCCGACGTTTTACGCTTGCAGTATTGTTACCCTCGTAAAAGCCCTTGGTGGAGTCCAGAGGGGCACTGGTAAATTGGGCTATAGATCAGGTGTCCTAAACTCCTGAGCTGTAAATGGAAAATTCTAGATAAATTGAGGATCTCTTGCTGAACTGGAGAAACTCCGTTAGTCTTCTGTGCCTGTTTTTCACCACGCCCCCTACAGCTCCTACAGCGCGGCACATGCTTTTTACGGCCGCCAGCGGACCAGTCCTATATCGTGAGAGCTTCATCTGGCAGTCACCATATGGTCTGTTTGTCATTTACCGCAGCTGTTGCAGAACACGGTTTTGCCCACACCTTCAGTCTGTCTGGTGCCGCCATGTGCACTAAGTATTGTTGTACCACCGTGGAACACTCTATCCATGGTCTCTGTTGGCAGACAATCAATGCCTGACCGAATACAGACTTAGTAGGAAAGTATTGGATGTTTCTCAAAAGAATTTTCACCCGCCCTTGCAGCGCCCTTCACAGTTGTAGAGGCGGGACGAGAGACTGCTGGGATACCCGTAGCTGCACATTCAAACCACTCCAAGCGTTCACAGCCAGGCGCACATGAATCATAGTAAGCATAAACATACACATACACTCACAGTGAACGTGGGGAATCTCTTGTGTCTGGCTAACATTGCTCCACATCTGAAATTGTGTACGAAGAGACGAATCATTTTGTAAAGTCTTTGCTCACTCTTAGTAAATATAACTGCTGCAGTAGAGAGTGTCCACGGTAGCCTGTCCCGCTATTCCTTTTGTTCCCTAATCCAAATACAGGCCCTCGTGCTGTGTACCCTTCTTTTCACACTAACTGCGTGCAGTACACCGAAAGATTTTTCACACTTTTGTCACGTTTTAGGTGAGTGGAAATGCAAAAAGGTGTATATAAGAAACGCAGATTCGTGCGTCAACCGTTAGAGCAAAAATAGAGTGAGCGAAAGACATATGCACTAGTAAACAAGCGCGAAAAACCCAGCCAACGCTACCGCGCATGTGCAATGGCTTTCTGCTGTTGGAGGGATGAAGTGTCTAAGCCGCCTGCTATGGGGAACCACGAAAAACAGATGACTTGTAGCAAAAATAAAAATACACGCCTGTTCTGTAGTGTTCTCGCTTCTCATTAAACCGTATTTTCATGCAATTTCAACCAAAGCATTCAGCATAGGCAACTGCAAGACCTCAAAAAAGGTTACGGCCGCGCAATTTTTGAGGGTAGAGAGCACATTTAGGCAATAGTCAGCAACGCTTCAAGCACTTCCCATAAATGAGGGTAGCTAACTCGGCGAGGCGTATGCCAGGAAAATGGTGAGTGGCCAGGAACTTGAGGAATCCTTGTTCACGGAGACTAGCGTTGTGTATCAAGTGTGCCGCCAACTCTCTATCGGGCATCCAAGCCCCCATCTGCTACTCTGATAGCCACTGAGGCTGGTGTTTCCCATACATTTCACCAGAAACTGCTGTCTAGTGTGCTCTCAGCCCCTTAGTGCTATAGTTTAGCAGTTTTACGCCCTTTTGACTATCCGCCATCGCATTGGTCACTCGCCTACGTCATAATGTTCGCGACAAAATGGCTTGACTTTAAAGCAGTTGTAAGCCAGCTTGAAGAATCCTATAAAACGTTTAAACTATAGGGAAACCCTATGAAGCGTTGATCCCTGAAAACAAATATCGTAGCTACGTCGCCGCGAAACGCTTCATCTAGTCACCGTTGGTGCCCCAGGGAACTCTCACCAGTCAACCGTGCCCTGAATCCCTCCGCCCCGAAGTGTGGCCGCTGACCTCAGGCCGCCATGTTCAGGCTCCAATCAGAGAGAGGCTTCTAGGTGTAGCGAGGGAGAATGATGGGTAGACAAGTGGACCGTCGCATTATAAACCCATTTCGGCAAGGAAAAACTAGAACCATGCGTGGGTCTTTTACGAGCCAAGCGTCGCAACTACTGCAGCAGGGTGGTTTGCCGCTGGTTGTCTTACGGTCAAAGTGTGGGCAGGCCAAAAAAGCCCATTCAAAACGCACGAAGGAGTTGTTCATTAATGTCCATAAGGATGATGATGATGAACCTTTGAAGCTTCAGACATAAACTAAGAATAACTGAGCGAATTCCTGAGCCGATATAATGCAGGATTAGGGAATGAATAGGCAATATTTGCTGAGTCTTTCGAGAACGACGTAGGTGCTATCCTGACCTTTCGCATATTTGTCACTTTACAAGATAAGTTCATACTCACATCGATATGTATTGTTGTTGCAACAAGAGGGCTTTACAGACTGCCGACGTTGGGAGAGTTGCGCGCCTTCACCTGCTGACAATATGGGTAGGACGGGGCATGCACGTGGACCGTGGCACGCATTCCAGGTCACAAGAATGACCGTGAGAGCTTTGCTACTGTAGCCCTAATCGCAATATCATCTAAAAGAACATAATCACGTACTTGGCACAAGGCCGTATTGCGAGCATACGTCGAAGTAACAACGTCACGCACTCCCGCTGTGTTGTGAACCACAGCAGGCCACCATCAACGTGAATTTGCATCATCAGTTCGCAATTCTGGATTTTGTCAATAATCTCGGATGCAAGGGTGTTGAAAGAAGCAGGCTAATGCAATTTTACTGGAACCCATAAATTCTCACAGACAAGAGCGGTTGCACTGCAGAATCGCTGGGACGGTGCAAAAGCATGTCCGCGACCACCCTGGTGATGTCCTCAAAACCCTTCACTGTATAACTGTACTCCAAGAGACGGTCAGGCCATCGAACAGCTCTAGGAGTATCAGAGTCCTGGACACTTCTCCTAAGACACATTGAAGATTGCGGATGGGTTTGGATAGTAAACTGGCACCCATATCAGTTGTGTTGGCACTATTTCTGCACTCCGCGCCACCGCGTAGAGTTTTACTTACCGAAGTAGATGCCGATGCTGGGTTTCAGTCAAGCACTGGTAATGACAAACAGTAATTTGGTGGTTTTGCAAAGCCACTAGCATCTTTACAGACAGGAGCACCCACTGCTCATTCGTTAGTATCGGGTGTTGGGAACAGATGGCGCTTACAAAAAGGCAGCGCAGTTACCGAAGGAGCTGTATGGTGGCCGATATGCGTTTTCGGTGCACCGTAATCCTTCTCTGTCGCGGCCTGCGTTTGCGTAGATCGATAAGTCAAAGGAGCAGCGATACGATAAAAGTCATGTAAAAAACTTCTACAGTTAGGCGCAGGCCCACACAACCTACCAGTGTCCTTGATTGTGTCTAAAAGTTATTGCCATGCTTCACGTGCTTTAACTATTTGGATCTAGCTCTCTTCTTGCACCGGAAACACAGGTTCCAGGAGCCACAAATATTCTTAAGAAATCAGAGATGCCTTCTACACCTGCGGCAACATTTGAAGCTTACGCTGCAGTAGCTGCAGGTACTCGTAAACATTCAAGCAAGATATTAAGACATCATCTGTCTCTACAGCCATCCAGACAAAACATCAGATCAACGCGCCCTTGTAATGTAGCTGGGGCATTAACAAGCCGAAGCAGCACGCGGCCATATACGAGTTTGCGAGCGCGAGTGTGCAACGCTGTTTGTCATCTTAGTAAAATGGGAAGATATTAGAAAGCGCGTGTAAAGTGTAGTTGCAAGTCAGCTGTTGATCTACGTAATTGAGCAGCCTTCCGACCTTGCAAGCCCAGCTGCTCAATGCCTGTGCAGATGCTTATGGTACTAAGATGCACAACGAGATACTCAATCTCATTCAGACGGGTATCCGAGAGCGACACGCAAAACTGTGGAGCTCTATGGGTACTTTCCTAATTGCCCAGCACCAAGGGAAAACGAGGTCTGTCGGTCAATCCACGACTCTTTCACTAGAGTATGTGGCAACGCAGCATGAAAGCTTTCTCGCCAGGCATGTACGCTGAATTCGAAGGACATCCATGAGGGTAGTGACCAACGCCTCATAATTGGGTAGAGCTTGGCACGGGTATAGAGCGGCATGCGGAGCACTTGGCCTGACGGGTAAAAGTGAGGGATGACTTCGTAGGAAGCCCAAACAACCTCTCGGTTCAACTCGTTAAGGTGATGAAGACAACAACAGACTGGTTGTTCACGAAGCCCGCGGAAGCAACCAGGAAGGACGCAGGCCTAATTGATCTGCTGGGTTTCGCCTCACGATTTGCAAGTAAGCGAAGCGGCACAGGCCAGAGGAATGGCAGCGTTGAAGCTGGTGAATGAGGCAATCAAAGCAGCCAATTTTCTTCTCAAGCAGCAGGTCAACTACAAAGCAAGCGGTCACCTGGTGTCCCGTTGGCCGAAGCTCGCCGACTTCGAATTCCAGTGTCTGTAGATGGAAGTATCCTCGCGAACCGCTATTTAGGATGCGAGAAGGCTTAATGAGCATAAAGTGAAGCTGCATGATGCTATCCAACAGGCTTCGAGGTCTGTCACCAATACCGCAGGTATTACTGAGGAACAAGTGCCAACTAAACAGCCTAGTTGGCACTGTTACTCTTGAAATGGATGTACCTGCCTCCACTGTCAGATGGTCGAGGCAAATGAAAATGTCAGGCAAGGAAATCAAGAGGATTTAGAGACTTATTAGGTGAAAGCGATCGGTGCGTCGGCACATGCTACTTGCGGACACCCGAACTTGCTGATGCGGCCCTAACATCTACTGCATCAACTGGGATGTTGATATGACTGTCCCGTCAGGGGTACGCATGATGTTGGCATGCTTCTTGGATTTTTATGAAGCCTAGGCAATCGACACTCTGATTTGGCATGAAGTTGATGCGCGTTGCGTCGCTTTCTGGATTTCAAAATCACAGGATGCTAAGACACATGCACAATATATAACAGCTGCTGCGACACTTGTGGCTAGACGAGATGCAGAGTGCGGTCCAGTATTGAGCACAGCGGCTATTCTAATGGCATGGATGGCCGATGTGTCGCGTGCAAGCTTCTCTCGCGCAACCAGCAGAGGAGACTTTGTTTGTAATGATCTGGATTTGACTTTCCTGAGCAGCTCTATATGTCGCTCCTTCACACGAAAAACCTATGCGCTGTTACCAACATGCACAATAACTTGTCAGGGGAGGCATCCCCAGCGGAACTTGCAGCAGTGCAACAGGGACTGGCTGTGCCGGAGAGGACATACCAACCGCTTGTTGAGGATCACCCGAAGCGATCCTTTGCCAATATGAAGACTTAGTTGGTAATGTTTCCATGCCAAGCCAAGCTTTTTGGCTCCTGAAATATTAGAACATATTTCTGCCATTGCCGAGCTATTGCAATCGAGAGCCTCCAGGCAACGCGCGAAGCGGCGGCAGCCTCCCCAAGGATGCTTACAGCAACATGGCACCTATTAAACGCATTTACTGAGCTTACCTTTGGAGATTCAGTAGGATCTTTGACGACAGATAAGTTAAATCTGGCGGTTAGGAGGATGTTAGCTGACAAATCGTCCTTGATGGATCTCTGGCTCCTGGCAAGCGTGATATTATAAAATGCACTGATCTTGTAGCAGGAAGCACAAGTCTCCGAGACCCCGTCAACTGAGCATGAGATCAATATAAATGAGCTTTCACTACGCTTAGAATAGGGACTTAACGATGATAGGCATGCGAAGTTCCCCAAGCAGGCGATGACAGGCCTTAGTGGGTTGGCTGGACACTTGCAACAATCAGCAGACGCTCCAACAAAGGAACGCACTACCAGCTAGTCGTGAGCTGAGGCTGCTGTAGCTCGTCGTGTCCTTGACTGAATCGCGGTCGCAACAAGAGCATTGCCTGCATCATGCAAACACTCGAGCAAAGGCCGCCCATGCTCTGCGTTTGACTATCTCACGTGTATGCATGATCTTCGTATTCGGCTTTTCTGAGAGCCTTAAGCAGCTAGGACAACAGAACTGGGATCTCTCAAGAGGCAGGCTGCCTGTGATCCAGCATGCTTACAGATTTGAGCACAGGGTGGCCAACTCGTAGTGATGCGCGCATGACTCCCCATCACCAGGCGTAGCTCAGAAACGTTCACAGTACTCGCGCGCCGGTCGTCAATTTGATGCTTAACAGGCCAACATTGATATAGAACATTCATGAGAAGCAGCAAAGGCAAGACGTGTCTTGGTTGATCATTTCTTGCGTCCGGCCTCCTCCTGTGGCTAGGGAGGGCAAGGCAGTTCCATCTTCTCGGGTAATGTTTGTAGGTGTATTTTTGGGGCCACCAAACAGACTTCACCGCACTATCAATGGTTGATAGAAGTCTTCCAACCTGCCACAATCACCTTTCTCCGGCACAGCACTGCTGCTTCTAATTATTCTTCACTGTGATGCTTCATCAAAGGACCCCCTAGGGCGACACTCAGCTCCACACTCAAGACAACCCTAATAAAGTTATTGAGTGTTTCTCAAAGTCCTCCCTCCTTCATCTATTGGCTCTCCTAAGAGTTCCCATATGAATGAAGGAGACAGTTGGGATGCATGTAGTTGCATCCTCTACACACTACGAAAATTCACGGGTAGTTGCACATAGCACCTAGCCTACGCGCTCACAGCATTGCGTATTTTCGAGCAACTAAGCTAATTCGTGAACTGGTTTTCCAGTTTTCACTTAAATGTAGCTAGTGCAGTAGAAATTTTCAGTGTAGCATAGCCTTCCAGTTAAGCGCCGAGTGCAAGACAATTCGAACTGTAATGTTCCATCAATACATACTACAACAAACTAAAGAGTCCTACCTGTATGCGAAAGTCAATAGTAGAGCGATATTGAGGATGGATTTTGGCATCAAAGTCCGAGGAAATAAATAATCACCAGCTACTACAGAAACTGGCCTCGGGGGGGTAGGGGGGGATACTTGTCGATAGTAGACGCATTCCTTCTCCGTATGCCCTGACTGAGACGCCTTGCACACCTTAGGTACATTTCCGGTTTTATTCTGCCTTCCGACTCGGCACAGAGGCCCTTTTGTAAGGGTCACGTGCTCACTCGGCTTTTCTGTGGGTTCATAACCCGGGCTATTCTCGCACGATTCGCCCCACAACCCCGTGGGCTTGGGGTAGGGGAGGACAATCGAGTAATTTGGGGGTATGTTCCCACGTATCGTATACGTTCAGACTGTGGGGTTGGTGCAGGGTCTCTCCGCAGAGTTCCGCAGACGTGAGTTGCAATTGATAAGGCGTCACGAGAGCAACTGGCCAGGAAGACTTGGATCACACACATTGCAGTTACCTAAATGGCAATGAGAGCAAACAATTGTCTTCTCTGACCGGAACCTACAGAGGTGACCGGAACCTATAGAGGAACGCGGAAATATGAGCATTGAAGAGACTAATTCTTCGAAGACAGCGGATCGGCAGGCAGGCAAGAGGGTACGTTGAGACATACCACGACCATTAAGAGGAGTTACCAAATAGTCTGTGCAGAACACAGGTTTAAAAGGTTTTTGTGGATGCGTTTCAACAAGTGCTTCACGATCTTCCATACCTGCGAGTAAAGTGCCATCGGATGGGATGCCCTGAGGCCCCCCGGCAAGGAGGGCCCCCCAAGGGCCCCAAAACCCAACACGACGATGCTTCCCTTTTCTCCAGCCACAAACACCCCAAATTTTATCAGCGTTACGTGATCCTGTTGGCTTCTCCTTAGTGCAGCTCTACGGCCAATGGTCCTCTCTCAAAGTTTCAAGGCCAGGTGCCTTTCAGGGTTCTGTCCAGTCAAATGAGGCCTTCAGGTAACGCGTCTTCAAGCCACTTCTGCTCTGTGGTTTGGAGACTAGGGTTTCCTAAGGGCCCCGCCTGTCTTTTTGCAGCTCCCTCTGCTCTTCTGTTGCAGAAAGCGCGTGGCAACGAAGAGGTCCTTACACTTTTCTCCTTCGGTTGTCCCGATGCTTCTACGATATAACGTATTTCTTTGGCGCAAATGGCTGGAATTTTAGGAGCCCCTTCTTGCGCATTCAAGATGCTGGCGCGAGGTGTGTGGAGCCTCTTTCCCCCGGCGCTGCGGGGCCCACCCCCGCTCCCTACCCAAGGCTACCATATTCCAGATCCCCTCCTCACAGTGCAAAGCCTCCAGAGCCACGCCCTAGCCCCTAGTACATTCAGATCAAAAGGCAACACTGTCCTTCTCTGGGTCAATGGTGGCTTGAAGGGATGGACAGAGAGCTCGACAGCCTTACTTATTGCCGGTGAGAAAGCGGGCAAAGATCCCCAGTTGCTCGCTCCTGGGCTCTGTGAGATCTGGAGTGGACGCAAGATGATGGCAACCCTGAGGCCTTCACAAGGCCCCCTGGCCTCTTCAGAAGGGGGGAACCCTGCTAAGGAGGAGACCCTCGTGCAGCGCGTTCCCCTGAGGCGAAAAATACAAGCCATCAAGCGACTTGACCCCAAATTCCAGCGCGACGTCTTATCCCAGGGCCTAGGAAGGCCCCGCTGTCAGCAGGCTCAGCGTCTGTTAAAAAGAGGTGGGTAAGGCCCCATAAGGGGGAGTGCTGTGTTTCCACACAACATGGTTCGACGTCCCTATCTATAACGGGTCACTGAGCTCATGGAGCCACCAATCTGATCGCTATGTGCATGTCCTCTATGCAGGAGATCCCAAATCAGTTTCCGCACGCTGTCCATTGTTTCTGCACCAGCTTAAGCCGCGGTTGCACCTGTGGGCGAAAGCCCTTACGGCCCAGGCGCTGCCCCCGCCCCTATATCCTGAGGTGTGCTGCAACAGCGTAGGAAAATGCTCTCCGGATTTCACGGGATAGTCCTTGGTGCTAGCTGTGGTAAAGACAGTAGCAATAAGAGAAGACGTGCCCAACTTCTCATAATCTTCGTTCAGGGCCCCCCTCTGCAGACCACATAGGAAGCTTTTCTCTGTAGGGATGTGGCTCCTAAGAATATGGGTTTTTATCCTGCATAAATGCCGAGTGAATTTCGTAAGAGAGAACTTTTACGGCAGGGTTAGGGACATTGTATCAGAGCACAATGCAAAATGCCAGCGTACTTTACCAAGTAGACATGGCTGCCAGGAACATGGGGAAAGATAGAGCGAGGACAAGATAGGGAGCGTTTGAACCTGAAGGAATCAAGATAGCCCCCATGTGGAGGGGCGTCAGTAAAAGGGCTTTTTGACACCTCGAATGCTTAGTGAGAGGTTTTGGGGGGGATAGGGGGAGCCCATCTGAAGAAAGCCGCGCATACGGGTTTTACCAACAAGATGTCTTGTGATGGGATTAGGTGGCATTCGCTGGCCGGTCCAATGCGGGAAAGAGCACGTTGATCAATGAGCTCTGCGGCCGCAGCGGCACGGCGGGGGTCTCGAAGCGTCCAGGAAGCACACAGGAACTGTTCTTTTTTAAGGTAAGTCCGCTGTGCTTTAGCACGCCGGTCTGCTTGCGTACACAAGCGTTCAATTGCTATAAAAATCCGCCCTGATTGCATTATGGGTAATCGTGCTCACGTCGACGGAATGTTTAGGATTTACATGTCACCTCGCTCTACACAGTGATGCTCTGCGCACCACTAAGCGGATTCCTGCAATTTGGCATTTCTGCGGACGTTAGGCAGGGTCACCTTGCTCTCTCTGTCTTGTGGACCTCCCTGGCTATGGCTATGCCGAGGCCGAACCGTCTAAGCGTCTCCAGTGGACGGAGATGTCTCTTTTTTATCTCAAGACCCGCCCGTGAGTCTTTGCAATCATCCTTGTTCCTGTAGTAGCCACAAGTCCAGATGATGTATACGGCGTTTTCGAGGGTTCTTGATATTGTAGCATGTAGCAAGGAACCCACATAGCTCAGCCATTTGAAGGAGCAGGCGTTGTCCTCTTGGGATCGGCTTTCTCTCCCTTGACAGGTTTCAGGCCTTCTTAGGCACAATAACGTCACTGCTGCTACTATCACAGTTGGCTCTCCTCATGCTGTTGGCCTTGTGGGTCTGCAGGAATCTGAAGCGCGTGTTTCTCCTTGTGGATGCGCGTTGGGGCCTAAGGGAAAGCGACCTGTGCCTGCTTGCGTTCTTTGAGCGCCACCGCATCCCCTTTCAGCTCGTTTTGACAAAGGCGGATCTGCCGGAACAAAAGTTCCTAATCAAGGTTCTTCAGATTGTGAGTGCGCCGCCGACGAATGTTAGACTGGTCTTTGAATTTAAGGTTTTTCGCTACCCAACGATGTATCTCTACCGAGATGGACTTACTTGGTAGCACATCCCTGAATATGGCTGAAGCTGGCTCTTGGCTCTAAATGCAGTGCTGCATGGGATACCTGGTTGGCGTTTAGGTGGGAGAGGAGCAGAGGAGGTTCAAGGGCTGCGCGGGACCGCCTCTTGCCGTTAGCGCTCTGCGCCACAGAGGCTTGGACCCTCTACGCGCGGAAATCGACAAACTGCGACTCTCTAAGGAGGTGGTCCTGGGGCGTCTCAGGCTAAAGGCAAGCTCAAGGAGCCCTTTGGCTTGCCTTCATGTGTCACGTAGCTTTGGGGTTCCACTAGGAAACTTCAAATGTATAAACCCTGCCAGCAGGTCCTGGTGGGACCGAGAAAGAATCGCACGTTCGCAGAGATCTCTAGAGGTGCAGTTACAGTGCTTCGACAGCCATTCTTGGAACTGCTGTACACTGTTCGGCTCTACGCACCACTTTTGGATTGCACTCTGCAGGCAGCAAATCTGGTGGAGGCGCAGCGCTTGAAGAAGGAGCTTCGCACGAGGGCAAAAGCCAAAGGCTCTTCAAGTGCAGGAGGACCTCTAGAAACATCTGCGTCACAGGCACGCGAGGCACAAGCTGCTGCTCCTGAATCAGCTGCGCATGCAGATGATCCCGTTGCTCGTGCCCTGTGGCGCTGGGGAGCGCATCTCCCGGAGGGCTTCGGCAAAGTGTTGACTGGGAAGCAGCCCCAGATTCCTCGCGATTTGATCGACACAGCTAGTAGCGACAACCCCATGCCGGGCCCTTCTTGCTCAGAGATGTTGGAGGAAGGCGCAGTTCGAAACGCGTTAAACAGCGCACACCACCGAAGGCATGCGGTTTGCGTAGTAGACGACGTGCAGAACATTGTATCTCAAGACCTAGAAACCCACAATCCCGATAAGCATGTGCCAGAGGCGTCTGCTGTAGTTGCTGCCTTGGACAGAGCAGCAGGAGCCCTACCTCTGCCAGATGTCTCCTATGCAAAGGCTCTCATCAAGAATTTTCCGCCGCCTGGTTTGGGCCTCACCTTGCAGACGGACACACAGGTAGATAAGCAGCCCAGGTCTGGAAGAAATGCAACGGCGGATGTCGTTCTCCAGCATTCCGAGGACTCGAGGGCCCGGGCTGCCTCAGAAGGCACAGCCATCTCGCCACGCGGAGACGTCTGCAATTCGCATTCATTGGCTAGCCCATATGATGGCTCTTCCTTCAAAGAGTTCAGAATGGCAAGTCCAGGGGCGACTGACGTCCTAGAAGGTGACAAAACTCAGTTGTCTTGTGGCGCTGTTTGCGTGAACAAAACCGCCTTGCCCTTGATTCAAGGAGAAGTCGGTCCGGCCCTTCCCATGGTGGCGGTGCAGAGATGTGCCGGCAAGGAGAACGATCTGGCCTTAGAAGAAACGCGAGATGTTACTGCCGATGAAATGGTGTCTTTGGGTTCCCGGGGGAAGTTCTCCAGTAGGCCATTGGACGCCCTGCGTGCCAAAGAGTGGCGGGCGAGACGTGTGAGCAAGTCGGCGGTGGAGATCGACATGAGGCTTCCGGGGAGTGAGACAGCAAGTAGCAGGACATTTGTGCATTTGGAAACGGGCTGCAAAGTTCTAGATGAATCGATGCTGCCTCCAGGCCAGGTGCAGGGCCCGAAGAGTGCGCCAACAGCGGGAGCCGCCTGCTCATTCCCTGACTTAAGCGCAGTCTTCGCCTTTCGGAGGCAGCCCAATATAAGATGCCGGAAAGATACCACAATTAGACGGCCGCCGCCTTTTGCCACAACGGGAGCTGATGTAATTCTGGATGAAGAGACGCTTGCTGCTGAGGCGCTGATGAAAAATCATACTGGCAACGGAGGCCGTGTTGAAGGCGCGCCAGACGCATGCGCCCACACTGGTCTTTACGAGCTTGACATGCAGCGCAGCTTTGAGCGGAAATGGTGTAAGGAACTGCTGCCAATTGGTGCGTCTGTTTGGTTTTTTCTGCCGGGTTCCACTGACCTCACCGGGATCTTAGAAGTAGGCTCTGTACGGAGGCTTTCTGACCGTATAGCAACAATATGAGGGGCATTAAGTGTTTAGTGACTGTCATGGACGCCGCGCACTTTTTGCAGGACATTCAGAGGATTTACGTGACCGGAAGAATATCGAACCTCAGCAGCAGAATGCGAGCAGAGCTGCTTCCTGGAATACTAGAAAGGGTAAGTTCTAATCACCTGGTTGATGGAGCCTCACCTTACCCGTTAAGAACATTTGAAGAGCATTCTCTGTTCTATGATAAATTATCATAGCGTCGTAGCAGTAAGTTTAGCAGTAAGCATGCAAGATGCAAGGCAGCGTGCTGCGAGGCATCTCAGGTTCCTTAAATCCATTCCGCATTCCGGCGGACTACATCATGACTCGAGAAGATTGCAACAAACCACTAGCTACACGCATGGCCTTTGAAGTCCGTCTACAGCGAGCCCAAGAGGAACCTCGGCCCTCAGAGAGTCCACCTGTCTCGGAAGGCAGAGATCTGAGCAGCGCAGATTCGCTGTTGTTCTCAGCGGCACAGCGGCGACAGGAGCACCGCTTAAGAGCGCTCACGACGAAAACTGGGAGGAGGGACGCCCGGTCAAAAGAAATGACCTGGGACGTTGCATATAGGAAGTGGGTGCGATGGGCAAAGGCGCATCCGCATCTTGCCAGGTAACAACTCCAAAAGTGCAAGAACACAGGCGCAAACATCGCACTTGACAATGGGGTGGTGCAGTGACAGCAGCCCAAGAACGAAGTGCTTGCTCCCCTGTGCCTTGTGGGAGGTGTCATTAGCATGGTGGTGCTGCTGCAAGTGTCGCTGGGGTGGGGCCTTGCGACAGGGTGAAGACGTTCACAGATACAGCGCGGAATGCAATTAAGCAGCTCGAAAGCATTTAGAGAATCTGTTTCAGCTGTGTTAATTTAAATGTGCTGTTTCTCTATCAGGAGTGTACCACGGCCGTCTAAAGCGCGTCTCTACGCAGATTTTCGGTGGGTATCTATGCAGGAGGCTGAGACTTTTATAGATCCTTACTGGAGCTTCTGTAGAAAACTACAGCTTGCTTTCAAGTAGCCAGAGAAACTCTACATGCGGCAGCGGCATTCTTCATTCACGGCATATATAAGCAGCTTCTGGGCTCTGTGTGGTATGCCTCACTACGTAGTGGGATAAAGGGTGACTATTGGGAAAGGCAGCTTTAAAGGAGTGGGCTAGAGGATTAGCCAGGGATGCATCCTGCGGAGACAGTCACATTACCCCCATGAAGCTCCACCGCGCACTACTGGCTCAGCCAGATCGTGTTCTATCTGGCCTTTGTTTAACGGCTTTCAGGCTCAAAGCGAAAAGGGCGAATGCACGTACCGCAAAAGGCCATTCATCACCAAATGAACGGCGACACTGCCGAGAGCATTACTAGTAATGCCTGCATTCAGCCCAGGATTCCGCCTGGCAGTGGCAAGGCGTCCACAGGGAGTGGCCAGAGGAACGGTGCCGCGTCCCCTCTGGGAGGTATGATAACTTCACGCACGCCGTTCCTACCTACCAGTTTTGGCTGGCTGCAGAGTAGCTGTGACTGTAACCGCACCGTACAGCGGCACTGTAGATTCCAATTATCCCTGTATCTTGACTCGTACTACGCTATCCCCAAAACGACCCCCAGAAAAACGGAGAAGCGCGCTTACGTAGGTTTTGTTTAGGCAACGTTTATGTGATTTACACAACAAGTAAATCACCGCAGCGGGGAGGATCTGCAAACTGCATCGCTTGTTCAATTTGTTTGCCACATTTGAAAGAGCCGAACGGCTGCCTCTCCTATCCTAGGACACCTCTGGGTAGGACCTCTTTCTACGTAGTCATGGAATGATTTTCTGGACTAATGATATGCAAGGCGTCATGTCACCTGAATCACCGCTTCTGGCTCCCGTTTTCACGTAAGAACACTGTGCAGTGAGGCGGGCGCTACACAGGAGTTGGTCTGCTTTCGCAACTTCCGCATAAAAACCAGTAAGGAGCGCGGGTGCATGCCACTAACACAACGCATTGAATGTAAAGGGAGGAGGACGATGAATCACCAAAACGCCGCGTGCAACTTGCACTCGAGCACAGGAGCTGAGGAGTGCGTTTTTCTTATGTGCTGACACTTCCAGACAGACCCTAGAACATGCAGGCAGCAGCTGCAGAAAGCAATGTACTGCTACATTGCCACGCTTCACATCGTGATAGCAAGACGGCGACTCGTTTTTGGTAATGCTTGTTGAACCGCTTCGGAGTTTTACTACGACGAACCACCCTGGCTTTAAACGTAGAGCTGTTCGATCTCCTTGGAAACACCAACTTGAAAATCCTTGAGGTTCTTATTCTTGGGGCTGCTTATGACGAGTTTTGAAATGTTGCACGATGGCATTTCGATTGATTGCAGTCTGCTATCGAAACCTCCACCGACGCTTTCTGCATAGACCGCGACATGAGTTGTATTTTCCTGCCGACTCAGAAGTACAACGAGCTCACCCCCGTCATCACGTAGCCTCTCTGAGCCACCGACCGGTTGGCTCGAAGACTCTCCATGCTTCGTGACTTGAACACTGTTATCTTCCCAGTCGATTGTGACAGTTACACAGCCTGGGACAGCGATCGTGATGTGCGATGGCGACTTGGGAGCGATAACCTTTATTGAGCCATTGTTGGGCCACGAGACTTCCTTCGCGGCATATGCTGTTGCCACAAACAGTGACAACAGGGAAGCGAACAGGGCAAAGTTCTTCATCCTCAATACTCGAAAAATCCGTGTGCACGAGAAGCAGAATGTTTGCAACTGTTGAAACAGGAGGGAACGTGCTAAGGTATAAAATCAGATCAAAATATTGTATGAAAACAAGTACTCTGAAGACGCTGCAGGGGGAAAGTTTTACAGATCATGGCCACAGTCTCTGGGTTGGCTTCGGGCCACTCGCTCCCTTTCAAGGCGTAAAGGTGAAAATTGCAAGTAACGCAAAGGTTGAGGTGAGAAAAAAGAGCTGAATGGGTGTTTATCATAACTTGAGAAAGAGCGCTGGGCTTAACTGCGGCAAGAATGAGCTCAGCCATCGCCCTTCCCCGCCGCGGTGGTTGCACTAGCTAGCGCTAGCCGAATCGGCAGATGGAAACTTTCAAACGCCAGGCTCCCCCCAAAAGGGGGTGTAGGCAAGCATGTCGAAACTTGAAAGGCTTTCTTAGTTATTTACACTTTAGCACAGGAGTACGCTGTTTTGGGCAATCGGGCCACAGTGCGTTCTCGCCGTTCCCGTGTAGATCATTTCGAGGTAACGGGGGAAATAAAAATATGAGGTGCACTCGGTAGTGGTTCCAAGCCAAAACACTAGAGTAGCGCTAATAACTAAGAAATGGGGATATTTTAATCTAATTTAGCTCATGTCTTAAACTGGATGGACAAGTTAACTTCGTTAGTAGGGGGATCGCTCATGCGCGATTCCTCCTGGATGATGGGACTTCCACTTGGCATCTGGATACGCATCGGCAAATCGCCTTGTTTGCACTGCTAGTACTAATCAACCAAGAGCTTAGGTATGGTTCTGGGGCAAAAAAGAGTGTGGGACCTGCTGTATCGGGAAACTTTTAACGAAAACATCAACCATGCCCGGACAGGCTGCTCGAAGGCAATCTCTAATGCACTAGCTCTATAAATCATGACTACTGGATAGTCAACCATGAAACTCGGAATCGACTGCTGACTAGGGCTTGATTAAGGTAAAGGGAGTCTAAATTTTCTGCCTTGGCCCTAGTTATTGCATGCCACTACTCGGGGATGCTAAGATTGCTTTGAGAGTGATGCAGCACATATCTTAGAATGCTCTTTCCCCTCATGCCGAAATTGTGAAAGGCTATGCCAGCAAAAGGGAAGCTTTGTAACGCTATAGAGTTTCACAGGGCGACGCTAAGCTTCACGCCCAATGCAAACTTGCTAGCAAGTGAATAAGTGGCTCTCAAAAATGCTCCTGCATTCCCGTGCCCGCGCTCCTCAGCTGCCAAGATTAGTGTGTAGAGACAAATACGGTGCGCGTAGGTGCAACTTCTGAGCAGTCTTGAGTTTCACAGCCAGTTGCACTTAATATCAAGCGCACACACACACGCATCCACTTGCCGAGACAGAGATCGAGCGAGAGAGGGAGACCATTGAGCTTTCGTTTATCAAGCTAATATTGCTCTCTAACTAATATTTTATGGCAACGGACAAATAATTGGGTTGATTCTTTGCTAATTTACAGTAAGTATACCTGGTGTAATAGAAAACGTTGAAGGTAGCCTAGCCCACCACGTCTTACCTTTCCCAATCTGGTTACACTCCTACGTGTCCGTAACTGTACGGTGAACCCAACGATAGCGAGATATCACCCACCCTTTCGTCACTTCTCAGGGGGGCATAGATGTGAAAACAGTGAGATACGAAAAGCAGTCATGTTCATCATCGCTAAAGTTAAAACGAACGGAAGAAAGACAAATACTGCAGCCAACAAAGACGAGGAATCATGCCAACTCAACCGCGGCGGCGCGTTGGCTCACTGAGATACAAGCGCTGAAATTTGCGAGCCTTCTGATACGAGAACACAGAAGAGTAAAATATGTAAACCAAGTCAAAATACGAGCCGATTCAGCAATACCTCTTTCCCCATAAAGTAATGCCTGCGTGCAAATTAAACTTGTTCATCCAGCACAGTCGACTCCAAGACCCCAAAAGAGGCATTAGAAAGGATATAAGGATACCACACATACTTGACTGCCTGCAGACAAAGCTGAGCGTAGAGAAATCCCTAATTACAGTAACTAGCCATTTTCCTGGCAGTATTTATGGATGAGGGTGGCTATTTCAGCAGGACGTACGCTAGTGAAGGGCAATTACAAAAGAGCTCGAGAAATTACCTCCACGAAAACTAACTTTGTTGATCAAGTAGAGCTGGAAACTTTCCCGCATGCAACAAAGTCTGTGACTGTTCCTCCGTCGACCACTGTTGTTGGCGTTCCCAACCCCGTTTTCCCATGAAAATGTTGTCTGGGGTGTTTAGAGCGCTGAATGGTCCTATAATGCAGCAGTTCTAGGCTCATTATCAATTGTCTGTCATCCCCTACTGGTCATTGAGCTGTGTGGCAATGGCGACGTTCGCGAATAATGAGAAAAGCTTTACAAATTCTTAAGAGAGCAAGGGTAGTAGTACTCTGGCGCGTTTAGATTTAGGGAAAAGTTGGGGTACAAAAAAGCATTGGTTGCATACAGGACCGCAAATAACCCTGTTCACTTTGCCACACACAAGGCTTCGTCTAGCCACCTTTTGGTGCCCCTCACAATGCCTGCTAATACACCTAAACCAAGCTTTACGTTCGAAACGCAACCAGCCACAACCTATCATAATGCCGTGCTTGTCTCTCATGAACTTTGCGCATACATTCGCGCGCACTAGTCAGCTGCTGTCTAAAGCTCTCACTGTTTCCTAAACCCCTCCGCTGCTAAGAGTGGCCGTTGACCTCAGACCACCAGGCTCAGGAAACAGTCAGAAACGGGCTTCTATGCGCATTTCAAGCATGGGGGAAAGCGACAGGTAGACAAGTAGCGCACTGTCGCATTATAAACCCACATTGGAAAAGGAAAAACTAGACCCACACAAAAGATGTGACCATAGACTCGTAAGTACTGCAGCAGAGTGGGGTTGCTGTGCTCTGTCTATCAGCATCAGGGTGGCTCACTGTGGTCATGATATGCTTAATATGTGAGCAGGCCGAAGGAGCTACGCTAGAACGTAATGATCAGCTCCTTATCCATGGCCATAACGATGCTCCTGGTAATTCCTTGGAGCTCCAGACATGCGATAAGAATGATTGAGCGAATTCCTGAGTCGAGATTATGCTGGAGTAAGGAATGAAACGGAAGTATTTGCCATGATTGCTGAGTCTTTCAAGAACGACGCAGATGCTAGCCTAAACCTTCGCCTAGGGAGTGGAACAGAAAAGTGCATACGTGCATCAATCTAGACCCCTCTGCAACCGGAAGAGTCTGCAAACGGCCAGGTTTGCGAGAGCTGTGTGACTTCAGTTGCTCACAGTCTAAGCATGACGGCGCATATTTGTTTGCCGCGGCACGCATTCCAGCAACCACAAAGTCCAGGAGAGATTTTTCATGTAGCGTGAATCCTACCAAGATCCGAAAGAACATGACAGTACTTCCTGCACAAGACTGCATTGCAGTGCGAAATCGGAATGTAGAGAACATTGGAGTTCCCGCTTTGCTGTGAGCTCCAGTGAGGTACCCTCTATGTGATAGTGAAACATTGTGTTTACATTTGGGGTTTTGGCGATGATAGCCGGTGCATGGGCTTCACCAGCGAAAGATGCACGACCTGTCTGCGGAAACGGTGAATTTGCCTAAACAAGCCTGGCTGCATTGTAGAATAGAGAATTGGTTGGGCCCCACTAAAGCGTGACGCCCTTAAAATATTTCACTGTAGGCTTATACGCACGGTACCAGCCAAGCCAACGAACGACTCACGGAGGACAAGACTCCTGAGTACTCTTCTAAAGGGGCATCAAAGATTGCTGGTCGTTCTGGACAGTGAATTGATGCCCATACGAATGGAGTCGCCTCATGTTCCACCCGCGTCTTTCCCCATAGAGTTCCGTTGTCCTCTTCGAATACTGCTAGTTGGCTTCTGTGAATCAATGAGAATAACGAGCAGTCATTCGGTGCTTTGAAGAAGCAGTAGCTTGTTGGAAGAGAATGCTCTCCATGGTTCCGTAGCTCCGATCAGCTATTAGTAAAAAATGTCGCTCATACTCGGGCAGCGCAGATACCCCTGCAAGGCGACGGAAAAACGTCCTTGTTGCGCCATCAGCCTCCACGGGCTGCGGTCCCTTAAGTAGATCAACCGAACAAAGTAACAATCTAGGCCTGTCTTGGAAGAAAATATTTGGAAATCAGGCACAAACTCTTTGAAAAGTTGCAACTCGGTTGCGAATGCATAAAGGTGAAGGCCGTGCCTTGGCCGATACAGAAATTTTCGTATATGGCTCAGTTCCTGCAGCTGATACGCGGAATCCCAGAACACCTGACCATTTACGTGAAGCACGAAGACGTGCTAGCTTCCACATACCACTGCTCGTCCTGTTACTTCCGAGACGAACGCCATATGTGCTGGAAGTGCACGCAAATGTATTGGCTCAATACAAAGGATTCACTGAATGCAGAGATCCATCCATGCCTCAATGGAAAGCTCATTCCAACCTTAATTATGTTGCCACTGCAGTTCAGCTGGGGCATCAACAAATTAAAATGAAATTCATGTGTATCCGTGTTTGCTGGCGCGAGTGAGGAGCGCCCGTACTCCTCTGTCAGCTGAGTGAATAGCGTTTTGGAAGAAAGCGACTGGGAAGTCAGACACCGAGTAGACTGTTAATCCGTGTAAAGCAGCTTACCAGCATTCGGAACTAGAAGCTTCTGCTTTGAGCATATTGTTTAGGGGTGTACAGTTACCGCACTTGCGCCAATCTACTTTCTCCTTCGGCATCAGCATCGAGATACGCTGGAAAAAGTTCTAATCGATTCCTGCACTTTGCCTTTTTTCTACCAACCTCAGCCTGATATTCAGTTGTCTCTTCATGTGATGCGTTTCGCCGATATCGTGGAAGGTTTCTTGGGACCAAACAACAACCTAGACCATTTAAATGCGCTGAATGAACAATAGTCGGCCAGTTAGTGGTCAGCTCATCAATAGTTAGCATACCTGCGAAGTTCTTGATACTTGCCCTTCCTGATGTTGGAAAACTAAGAATATAGTTGTAGTTTCATATTTACAATAGTCGCATAGTCACCATGACGGGTTGCACGCTCAGAACTGCTTTCTCTTACCGGTCTGTTGAGCCGCTTACCCATGAGGGCTCTAGTTCAACTAGTGGAGGTACCGACTCCACCACCCACCATTTGATGAAATAAGCGCTAAGGAACTAACACAATATGATTCTTCTCAGTGCTTCCCGGTACACAGAGCCCAACATTGGACAACTCTGGCCGCAAGCCCGCCTGCCCTTGCGTCACCCACTGCATACCTAGGATTGCGTGAGGGTGCACGGGTGTGGCATAAAAGCCACGGTCCACGCAGATAAGACCTATTCCGACGTTACGTGACCTAATTTTGATGTATCCTTGCAAAGCCTTGCATTCTACATCTTATCATCAAACCTGAGTCTTCGGGACTACGATACAGAGCACAGAAGCAGGGAGCACTTCTGTGGCGTTGCCTCTGAGAACAGATTCACTTCACATCCAGTGTATAGAAGACCAATAGATTTTGACTAGTAAATTAAGGCTTTTTTAGCATAAAACTGACCCGTGGCGAATTGCCATGCGGCTTCTTTGCTCGCCAAGCAACTTGATTACGCTGGGCCCAGTCCCGTCCTTCAACCCCTTTGGCTGTTTGCACGAGCTTATCGTTTCGATTCGTGTTACGCTGTTCGCACAATAAACGCACGTGTGCTATTCAGGACGGCTTAAGGCTGACGAGTAGCGTGGCTTCCCTCTGTCTTTTCCGTCCCTAGACTGCATGCTAGAGCCTGTTGACACACACTTGACATACATGGACCCAGAGCCCCAATTTAGCTCTTCATCCGCAATCCCCCGATTAAACTTTTGCTTACTTGCTCTAAAGCCTAAATTAGTTAGTCACTTTGTGAAAACATCGCATTTTGGTGGTTTAGTCGTTTATTGATTGGCCATTATGCGCCCACCTGACATGGAACTTTGAGTAGACCTAACACGAGCCACTGGTAGAGCTGATGTCCAATTACGTTGTGGCTCCTGCAAGCCAAGATTTCAATATTTCTCTCTACCGATATATTAATAGATCGACCTATTCGAGCATTCTCAAATCTCCCAAAGTTTGCCATTCACTTGATCTCTGCATTCAACGATTAGTAAGGGCGTGCGCCCAGGTTGGAACTGTAGTAATGTCTACATGCAAAACCTTGATCCGATCACTTTTTTCTTTAATCAATCTTCAGCAAGGATCACTTATCGCTCTGCACTTGGAGGTAAAAACGAAGGTCCATCTCCAACCGGCTGATAAAATCTTCGAGTACGTGCCCACCCATACGGCCTTTATACTTGTATAGTCAGCATAACCTCATCGGCACACTCCACAAGGCTCTATTTAATAGCGAATTGTACCTTACTACTAGTTGTTGATTTTCTGCGCTTACATCAGCTTGCAGACGCCTCCTGCGCCACGCGTCGTGCCACGTTCTACTATCATCTTCAGAGAGATGTTTTGCCCCAGTCTGCTGCTGAACAAAGTAATAAAGCACCAAATATTTTAGTGAAGCCAATTAGCTATTGTAGGGAAACGTGACGTCCGACTGCATTCATAGCTGGTAAAAGAGCGCGGAGCAGCTGCACCGAACCGTGTGGGGCCACCAAATGTACGGCTCCATGTAAGGTATCCCTAGGGTGACACCTAGCTCCAGTTCTAATGAAGCTTTCATGGGAGGCTATCAAGTATTGCCGGAAAAAGTGTCTTGCATTATTCCTCCTGCGTACGCCCGAGTGCCCAAGACAAGGGGAGAAGGACAGCTAATGTGCTTGTCTCTGCACCCTCTAAGCAAGCCGAAGGGGCCTTATCTGTGAGAATCTCTATTTAAAAGGACCTATTAGAAAGTGGCTAAGGCCGAAGGGATGAGAATAGCCCCCACAGACTTTGCGTAACCCTACCAGTAGCCTGAACTCCCATATTGGCAAAACGATCCAGCGGCACCAAAGCCAGGCCTTTGGCAGAAAAACGTCCCTAACGACAAGTCTTTTTCCAACTATCCGTGGCTGGTAATCTGCTGTCGAGTAGAAAGGCTCTTGGCTTAATGGGGTATAGAACGCTCAAGATATGACGAGTGCTATTTTCCGCTGTGAGGAATCAAGCACGTTCCCACCGTCCTATTTCCTCACCCAATCCCCTATGCTTTAAAATTCTCTATTCTTGGATCTTGAAATGCTTGGCATGCTGCGACACTGCTAGACCCTTTTTCCAATGCCTCATCATGGGCTGGGGGTCACGCTCTCTGGTCCCCACTGCAGACTTTTCCGGAATCTGGCATGTTCGCGTAGCTCCCAATGCTTTACTTCCCTTATCTGATAAGAATCAACCAAATGATGCTTCACGACAAGCCGTTAAAGCGCTCCAAAAATAGACCATAGCAATTGGCTTAGCCCTCCTAACTTGGCAGGCTGCCTGATGCCTTACACGCTTGTTGGACTTGTGAGTGGCCCTTCAGCCCAAAGCCCTATGCATCCAGGATCCAAGATATTGCTTCTGCCAATGCTTTATTCCTCTAACGACCTATGCTGAAGAACGTCTATTGCTGCATTTCATACAAACACGCAAAGCTGACTACTTGAAAATCTAGAATGAAGACCCACGCCACAATCTGCTTAAAGCAAGGCCTAGCATGTACCGTGTTATTTTATGGAAACCCTTTGTTTATGTTGTTGATTTAGCTAAGGGCTAGGATACACGTTTCTAAAGCCCTGAAAGAGGCTCCTTTCTGCATTCATACAAGTAATCAAAAGAGACAGGCCATGTCTGACGGGACGGTTTGCCGGTAACGCCGTGATAGAGGTCAATAATTCACCACACGAGCGTCTAGTTGTCTGGAACTTATTGGATTGTAGCATTGATTCATCTGCATTAGCATTCGCATGAATTTGTACAAGCAAACATAAGTTAAAGCTTGGAACACGGATTGGGGTAGCCTGCCCGAGTGGCATCACGCGTCAAGGAATCATAAAGGCTTGCAAAGACTGCCTCCATCCCTGTTGGCAGCCGCTCTTGCATCTTCGACATCCAGCTCTTCTCCATGCCATGTAGTGAGTGCTTGGGCATTAGTTTGCTCAGCCAGGTTTCCTGCGCTGCGAGCCCGGTAGCGGGGGGCTGTTATCGGGTACTGGCATGCCAGCTGGATAGGCCGGGAAAACCCGCTGCCCTTTATTTAGCGTTTGCAACTCCTAATCAACGTCATGCACTATATTCTTTCTGGTTTTAGAATCTAGTGTGTCTTCCAGTCGCCTTTGCAAGTAAGTGCTGCGTTGGCAGTAAAGCGCGTCAATATGACATGCACCCAGCGTGCCATGGCGCTGTGTGCGGTCAGAGTATTGGCCTACCGCGAAATGGTAGGACTTTCTTATTCAAGACTAAGAATTTTCCGTTTATTATAACTATAATTTATACATATCTCTATAAGGTCACCTAAGCATTAAGGCTGCTAGGTTCGTCACCAAAATTTTTTCATACGTAGTGCATGTTTTCGGATCCCGCTTGGAATCACACCTTAGCAGACTCGAACACCCCTCAAACATTTTAATGGTGTAGGTTGCTGCTGTATGTAGAAACTTTTAGCCAGACATTCTTCACCTCACGATCCACCTCTCGCAAGTCGCCCTAATCCCAAAGTCACGCGGCATCCGATTATATTGAAGTAACCATCTGAACCCTCATCCTGCACGACCCCCCTGCCTCTCAAACACTGCCAGCAACAACTTCAAGGGCATACGGATCAGCAATAAGACTGAGAAGCTCGACTGAACACCCAAAAAACGCAGCAGCCCTACGCCAGATATCTCCACTACTATCCAATGAGTCAATTCCCACACCTGTGCGCCCAACGATATCCCACTCTTGTAGTAGGGCTTATCAATGAGATTTATTACTCCTCTGAGCCAATTTAACACGGTGGGGTAGATAGGACCATCACTTTGGGCTGAGTGCGCACATTGTAGGTTCTCAAACGCGACACTCTGCTAGACATTCACAAGAGACCTCGCAGACGCTCTAGTCGAGAAATAGTCCTCTTTACTGTTTTGAGAAACACTGCGAATGCTTCACAAAGAGTCCTGGGGATAATACCAGCCTCCACGCATTGACGATAAATGGGCTGGCTGCTGCGCATTTGCAAGTCAGCAACAGCACCACCATCTAAATCAATAGTTTTCATTACTATCTACAATTTACGGCTTCAAGAAAACAGTCAACCCTACCCTAAAATACTGCCAAAATGACGTTCGGCCATCGAAGATTATCGCTGTTTGCAGTATTGGGTTAAAGTCAAGCCAGAGCTTTGGAGCG